>NW_022750456.1:0-974 GCF_011630105.1 Anneissia japonica
ATATGATGTTAAATGTCAATTGAGATATCTTAAATAATTTTAGAGTACATCTCCCTCAATTAATTTAAGCTTAATATAGGAGCTACAAATAGTAAACCCCACCCACCTCACCATGAAATCCATAGCGAGTTGGTCTACTCTTGACCAGCGGTCCGATATCCAAGCTAGTGCTCGTATTAATAATCTTAGAGGTGGTCTAAGGCTTGTCTAGCCGCTTTTCACGTCGGAAATGTATAAAATAACTACGCATGATTTTGTGCCCCGGCTAGGATTCGAGTAGAAAAATATTGTTTTCCTGATAACTGTGAATTGAAATCAATAGCGAGTGGTTTACTAGACTGGCAGTATGATTTTGTAGTCTAGGGCTAAGATGAATCATGGGGAGGGGAGGAAGGCGATGGACCAGGAATACACGTGTTTTTTTCTAGGCCTAGGCCCAGACTCGATTTTCAAATGAATCAACCATTCTAGTGCTGCGTATTAATAATATGGTCTAATTGCAAAGCAAGTCATAGATAGCAGAGTAGAGGTCGAAGTTGATATGTTTTTTGTTTTTGTTTTTTAGAGGCTTCAGTGTGAAATAGAGGTTAAGTGTAAGATCTTGTAATGTACAATTTTGTTTTCTCATGATTCTAGCTTACGCAATAATATATCACGGGTGATATTAGATTAACATGATATTTGGTATGGCCTATCGTTAGGCTGGGTTAGGAACGAATTACAGTATGGTTATGTTAGAAATGCCGTACTCTCTTCTTCCTTCCTGCTCTCATCAATTAATTACAGCGCAGTGAGTGAATACTAATCGGCCCGCATAAATTTTGAGGGAAAAAGCTTTGGTGGGAAATTAGAAACTGAACGACCAATGAAAATGAAGGTGATGGGTTATGTCCAATCTTGAGCCTATTTTGTATGAGGCGCCATCTGTTAACTTATTATTTAGCAAAAATAACATGGCTTTTTACGTTATATAT
>NW_022750457.1:0-194 GCF_011630105.1 Anneissia japonica
AAGAAAGAAAAAAGTATTACAGCTTCATATACAATTTAACAAAATGTGAGTGACTTTCTTGCGGACAAACATCGCCACTGTAAATTAAAGATAATTTTTCCCTCAAAAACTTAACCATTTTAAACTTCTGTATTAATGATTGGCAAAACTTAGACCAATTTGGTGATTTGTTAGCTGCTGTAAAAATGCATACA
>NW_022750457.1:208-803 GCF_011630105.1 Anneissia japonica
TGTTTATATGGCTCTATTTAGTAATAAATTTCACTACAAATACTTCTTGGAAGTTGGGAGTTTGTGCATTAATCATGGTCTTACATGTATATGTATTGTATGACAAGGGGAAATGATATTCTTCAACTAAAATACTGTAGGTTTCTAGATGGAGCAGTAAAAGTTCTAAAATGTATGAATTATTATTTGGTTTTTTTTTATTACTTATATTTTTTGCTATTATATAGATTGTGAATTGTGCAATAGGCTAAGTGACACAATTCTCTTTTATGTGTATTCACAAACTTAATACAGTGATTAAAATAACTGTACAATGGGCATAATACATAATTATTCTGATATTCAACCATTTATATACTGTAAACAGTTTAACTGCTTGCATACAATATTTTCTGTAGAGTAAAAGAAGTGAGATTTAGTCACATTTCAATTATTGCATTCTTTCACAAGACAAATGAAAGTAATAGACCCCTATAAACTTCCCCTAACCCCAAACTCATCAACAAAATATTGGCCACACTAATATCCCGGCAGAGTTCATATAGCTGGAACCATAAACAAAATTCATCTGAGGGATAGACAAAATGAGATCAAC
>NW_022750458.1:0-673 GCF_011630105.1 Anneissia japonica
ATTATTATTATTATATTATTATTATTATTATTATTATTATTATTATTATTATTATTATTATTATTATTATTATTATTATTATTATTATTATTATAAATTTACGATAACACAGGACTAGGGAGATAGGGAGCACACAAAACATTAGTTAGCATTTTGATTTCACAAACATAAGGTGATTTACTTAATTTATCATTATCAGTGGTTGCCCCAGGAATGCAAAATAGGAGGGGGGTGGTCAGGAAAGACTTGCACAATTTGGGAAAGTAGATCACGTGAGCCTCACCATGGGTGGGGCTGAGGAAAGAAAATTTATGATTGTGACACCTCTAGATTGCCGGAAATGGCACTCTCGTGCCTAAATTTTAATTATAATTTTGCTTTTGCTTTTTTCCATTTAAAAAAATTGAGGGTTGGCTCCGCCCCACTTGAATTCCCACTGATTATTATGACGTCATTGCGAGATTGCGTCAACATAACACTGGAGTTTGTAAAGTTTTAGTATCACTAAATCGAAAAAGATGAACATGTTCGTGTCAAAGGCTGTATAATTATTTTTTAATAATGGCTATATAAAATTCAATTGACTAACTATATATATATTTTTTTTTAATTAGGAAAAACAGTAATCCTATGTATGTAGATAATATTAAACACTAGTACATACGTACGGGTC
>NW_022750459.1:0-944 GCF_011630105.1 Anneissia japonica
CCGTTCTATTGGTTCTAGAAGAATGCAGGAGTGAATAACCTGGTATGTCGTAAAAAGAAAAAACATTAAACATTTTTATTATTGTTAAAAAAGGTTTCAGAGAAACATAAAGCAGAGAAATTATGATCCAGCGTGCTTAGGAGGTCTGTTATTTCATTGTAATGATTAACTTCGAGAATTCATATGAAAAATACTAATAGAAGAAGCAATATTATTAAATTTAGAATTAAAAGTATCTATAAGATCAAAATTACATTCATCATTATTTTCGGGATACATAGGATTAGGGTTAACTGCATTATTCATTGAAACATCGAAAGGGTCTAAAATTAAAGATTGTAAATGTTCAAAATGAACTTTATGATTGCAGAAGAAGTATTTAAGTTCATGAATAAATTCATTGTCATCTAATATATTGTTGAATGGAAATAAAATAGCTGTACAGTTATAGCAAATCCAATTACGATCATTATTACAGCACTGTATGTGGACGGTATTAGAACAATTTATACAGGATATTGCAAATTCATTTGTGGGTTTGGAACACAAAAAACAATTCATTTAATATTTTTGAGTAAATAAATTACCAGACTACCAGAGATAAAAAATGCAACAATAATGGGTAATTTAAAAAATAAATTTAATAGTAATGGCGAAAACATTGGAACGGTATCGTCTTCAAGTTGGTTTGGTTTACATTGCTTTACAAGTATTTACATAAGTGAGTGTCATTAACCAGTTCAAGCTTTCAGCTCCTTTTGGTATCGAGATATATCCAGCTGTGTACAGATAACAATTTACTTCAAGGCGTTTGTAAGTACACATATTTTTCCATCTTGCGTCCAGGTGGCTTTGATAGAGTTTGCATATTTAATGATTAATTTAATGATTATACTCCTAGGTTTAGCTTCGTCAGTGCCCCTTTTGTGGCCCAGTCTATGCGA
>NW_022750460.1:0-567 GCF_011630105.1 Anneissia japonica
AGCAAGGATCTGGGAGGTGGGCGAACAAAGTTGTTCGTTCTTCGCTGCGGCGATCCCCTGTGCGCCGGGCTCTCGACTTTTGCGTCGGCGCCCGTGAAAATTTGAACGAATGTTGGAAGAACATAAATATAAAAACCTGAATTTTTGCAAGGGGATGGCAGTAACGAGACGAATTTCAATGATTAAGATATATCTGTCTCTTATACACATCTAGATGTGTATAAGAGACAGGAGATTACGAACGCAAGGTGCGCAGCAGGCGTCTTGTGGAAACCGTCTTGGAAGATTTCCGAAGGTTTCTTCGTGATGCGTGGTTTTCTGGCGAAGGGATTTCATCGATTCACGATAGGCAACGTCGGAGAGCACGTTCGTTTTTACTGTGTCATCGGGGACAAAGGAAATATATTTCAAGTCCGATATTCGAACAACAGAAGAACATCTTCCATTCGGACGGAACTGAGTCTGTCCTTATTCGCATCGATTCCTCGTCGATTTCTAGCAGGAGTCGTACCTTCGAATATTACAACGACGGATGTGAGGGAAACAAACGCATTGCAGTTGCAACCA
>NW_022750461.1:0-9376 GCF_011630105.1 Anneissia japonica
GAATTTCGTTGTTTTTATTTATAATGAGAAAATTATTTATCAAAATATTTAATTTAATTAGTCTTTATTTTTGGATAGCTTCATGGATAATCACACGCGCCGCCAAAGCTTTTGGAGAATTGAATCTCAAACGCGATAACGAGAGCTCTCTAATGACTCAAGTTACTGCATGATTTTTTTATAATTTTAATACAACTAATTTCTTCTAATTTTAAATATATTTTCCCTGAATTCGTGATTATTCGTCGTCATGCATGGACTAAATGCGTGACAAATTTAAGATCACGCATGTTACATCCAAAATCACTTTGAAGCGGGACCGTCCCGCACGATGCGCGAGAAACGGTTGGTAATGCGTTTTGTAAGCCAGGAACCTACAGTTAACTGTGAAGTTACGTTTCTTCACTGAGGGGGGTTCGTTTGAACCCCCTGGATCCGCCACTGCTTTCCATTGACACCAATCATGACCATGTTTTATGTGGTGCGTCAGCCATCTTGAAATTCAAAATGGCGGCCGATGACTTTGGGAAAAAAAAANAAAAAAATGGCACCTAACTTTTTTGAATTCAGCGCAGTAAAAATGATAAAATTAGTCAATAAATCTATTTTTGCTCAAAAATCTATCTGGATTACATAGAAAACTAGCTTATGTATACTCGTTCTTCTTTTATGTACATTTTAAGTAAGTATATTTTGCGATTATTTTTAAACAAATAAACACCTATTTTTTAATTATGTTCCATTCTTGCTTGAGTGACAGTAGTTTTTATATGCCTGGATTGTTGCCTGTCTAGAAATTATGAGTTTAGACACCAAAATCATATCTGTAGCTTATTTAGTTTTAATTTTATGCACATTTTAGATAAATTTGGCCGCCATTTGTATACAAGGAGTAAAATCAAGTGTCAACAGGGCTTTGGGTGACCAGAAGGGATTAATTAGGATATCTGGCTATGTGGATTGCTTCTAACATTCCACTCTCCCTAACTCATTTTTTTCAGATTTTTTTTTTCTAGTCTATACAGATTCTTTAATTTTTAATTTAAAAACTGGTGGCAAAGGCGGCAAGAAGAGTGGTTGCGCTCCTTTTTCTCCCATTTTTTATATTATTGAAAAATCTGTAATTCTTCAACCACTCTCCTACTTTTTTTTGTCAAATAAACTTTGTGTCATAGTAAAGTCAGTTGTACAACATAACACAAACATTTGTTTTCTTTTTTTTTTCTTTTTTCTTTTTTCTTTTTTTTTTTTGCTCTAGAACCTGGCCATAAATTATTATTATTGACTGTATAAAAAGCAGCTATTGATAAGTTGGTTGAATACTATTGTTCCTGCTTCTTGTGCTGACGGATCACCCGTTTAATCCTCGTTAGCTCCAGATATTTTTTACGTTCAATGTTTACAATGAATGAATGGAATGTTTTATTAACGGCGAGTTCATTGGCCGAGCGGTAAATTCAGGGGAACCGTAACCTTTAGCTCTAATATCGGCGCTGGTTCGAACGGCTCACTCGCCAATGGTTCTGGTGGTGGAACAAGTCTTCTCGTATAAAGACATAAAATCGTAGGCCCAGTTTTGGCTCCTCTACACTTTAAAGAACCCAGTACATTCTTCGAGAAGAGTAGGGGGGGTTACCCAGTTGTACTGCTCCATTAAGTCCCCTGTTAATTGGATATGCCAGGTAGGACCGTGATTACATTTACTTATTGGCATATCCTAGGCGCTCGTGCCGAAGGAAATAAAATGGAAAAAAAATTAAATCAATACTTAATGATGGTCACAAAACACAAAACCAGTAGACTTTTAAGCCAAGTTCCAGAGTAAAATTTTTTGATGTGTTGTACAACTGCTTTTTCTAAGACACAAAAAGCATACTTTAAGAAAAAAATACAGAATTTTTAATATTTAAAAAATGGGTTTATACTGATCAACGTTTGATTGAAATCAGCCCGACCGTTTTTGGTTCTAGTAGCGTTTTGAAATGTTGCCTGCTGAAGAAGAAGAATCCGAAGAACGCTAAGAAAACAGTCAGAAGCCAGTTTACCTGCGGCTGACTAAGTAAATAACGGAATCATTTCAATTTCAGTTATTTTACCAATTCCAAAGTTTCAAACATTTTGGCATTTATGCAAAACAGTTTCCTGTGGGAGAGACCACAATCTGTGAAAATAGGTAGTACGATGTAAGATTCATAAGTATGCCGATGACACAATACGGTAATAATTGGCTATTTAAGAAACAACCAATATAAATAAATTAAGTTAACCGGTTTTTTGCATGGTGTGTTTACCACAATTAGAAACTAAATATTAGTAATACAAAGATATAATCATTTACTTTAGAAGAATAGACACATGACACGCCCATCTAACTATTAAAGAAGCTGCTGTCGAACAGGTACAAGAATATAGATATTTTAGGTAGGCCTACTACTATCATTAATAAGCTGGGTTGGAACCCTAACTCAATATTATGATTATTATAGTATAGTAAAACTCGTCAAAGACTACACTTCCTTAGGAAACTTGTTGACAACACAACATTGACAAATATTGTGTTGTCAATACTTTTAAACTTATTTATTAATCTATCATACAAAGTATTTGTACAATAGGGTTTTTATTCATGATGATACGTTTAAAATAAGTAAAACTAAATTTGAACGAATAAACTACTCTGTAATAATGGACAGCACTTATATCTTGCGTTAGTTATTTATTAACTATGGATGGATGGATTTATTCTAGAATCTAGTAGAGCATCTAAGTGTAAAAAAATTGGCAAGTTGTGCCATGGGCGCAGATTATTGGGACATTGGTACAGGTCCTCCTCATTTTTAATTGGGGGTTAGTCCCCCACTTTTCGGCTGCAATGTGATTTCATAAGTCAAAAAGATGCCTGAAAATTGTTGAAATGAACTGCATAAATGACCCAGGTTTTAACGAAAGAGCCCTGTACTATGAGGCGCAAAATGTACTTCTATTATCTAGCAAAATACTGTAATGTAAAATGTTGAATTATATATTAAATAATGATTTATATATATATTATTATATGATTTATATTTAAGTTAAAACCGTGTTAAAGATTTTTATTTATCCTTTATAAATTCAAAATATATCACTCCAGGCGTTCAATACAAGTGGGAAAGCGACTTGCAGACAACTACAATTGAATGGGAACGTTGTTGGAAAAATAAAGTTTCTAATATGTTACATTTGAAAAACATAGCCTAATTTAATTATAAACTCTTACATAGAGTAATTCCAACAAAGAGTAGGTTACAAACATGGAACCTGTCTGCCAGTAATAGTTGTAAAACCTGTAATGTTATAGAAGATGAACAACACATGCTGTTCAAATGTAGAGATCTAAACTTCTGTTGGTCTAATGTTAGTATAAAGTTAGCATCTTGTTTTAAAATGACTGATAAAATTCAATGGTCTAAAGTCGTTCTTGGAAATTATCAGAAACGTGTTAACGAAATAATCTCTATGCTTACCTTCTGTATATACAAAAGTAAAATGTTAAAAAGATTAGGGTTGGAGATAAAATGCCCATGGAAAATGTTCCTAAACGAACTAAAAGCTTTAATTGAATGTGAATTTATAATTAACAAAAAAAATGGTCAAATATTAACCTTAAAATGTTAGAGACAAATTTTAACATACAGATCAAATCGGATGTATATGATGTATTAACTGACTGATTTATTGGATGGATATTCAGTATAAAAAAAATCAAACAAAAAGTAATTCTATATATATATGTATGGGTATATGTGTGTAGATATGCGTATGTAAGTATATGGATATGTATATGTGTGATTATGTATACGTAATATGACCTCAATATTGCATGTACAGAACGCTATTGTTAAATAAGCAGTACACTTGGCGCATTATACATAAATATCTTAATAATTTTGTGTGATGTACTATAAAAAATTAAAGCATTGTCTTTTATGTATTTACTTTACTTTAAATGCTTAAAGCTATAACAAATAAAACTTAGGCATAATTGTCTTTCATGTATTTACATTAATTTACCTAATTCATGTGCCGAAAACCAATCTTATACCTCCCAAATCATAACAAAGGCACACACCCTCAGGTCGTGTATTGTGAGGCGCCAAACGTACTTTCATTATTTAACAAAAATTATATATATAATTAATTATTCAATATATAATTCAACATTTCATTATATACATATTTTTTACCTCCAACAATAATAATAATAATGAATTATATGTATATTGTTTTGTTAAATAATGAAAGTGCATTTTCGGTGCCTCATATTTATGACTGCCGAAAATTCTAGATAAAATATCATAATAAATTTGTTGGCACTTCATTTTGACTATAATTGTTATGTGGTGATGATGAATTTTAATATACAAGAGAGTCATTTCCGGCCATCTACAGGTACTATTTTCTCACCTCAACCCCAACAATGGTGGGGCTCAGGTGGATTTGGACTCACGGTCTGAAGTAGAGTAAACACATCAAAGACAATGTTTCAAAATTCATTTACTATGGTACATCACACATATTATTAATTAGATCTATGGTTGTCGAAAATAGTTGATCATGAAATTTGTTGGCGCTTTATTTTGACTATAAGGGTGATGTGATGATGATGAATTTTAAGATATAAGAGTATGATTTCCGGTCATCTAGAGAGTACTATTTCCTCAAATTTTTGCACCTCAGCCGCAGTATAATGGGGCTGAGGTGGATCTGGTCATATGGAATATCACCCCCCCCCCACCCACACACACACCTTTCAACAGATCTGCGCCCTTGCCCACTGGTTACCTGAAATAAACTACAGTAGGCCTACACGTCCCTCCTCCTATTCGAGAGCTCTCTGATTCGCACTTTTCCAACGACCCAAATAACAATCTGCAATCTTTTAACACAAAGCTGGCCTCTAATTGCAGACAAACCTCGAGACAAACCTCGAGACAAACCTCGAGACCACCCCACCCCAGGTCCCAAAGGCAGTGGTGGCGCCAGAGGGGCTAGGGCTATAGCCATCCCCTCCCCCGTCGGGAAAGACGAGTAAATTTTGTCGGTGAATAAACAAATAAAAAAATATATATTTACATGTAATGTTCGTTTAGCCACCACATTGTTTTCATTAAACTATTTGTGTTAATAATAATAATAATAATAATAATAATAATAATAATAATAATAATAGAAGTAGTAGTTCAATGAGACTATTTAAACATAATTTGCGTTCTGTTATGACAAATGCTCGTTTGGATAGCCTAATGATGCTTGAAATACATCGTGATTGGTGAAGCTACCTCGACCATGACAGCGAAGTTGATAGATTTCATGCAAAATTTCCAAAATGTAGAATTTCACTTTCAAGAATGAGGATTTGAAAATAAATTACATTGCATACGCTTCTTAGTTTCTTGTTTTAATCAAAATGTTTTGGTTTTGGAAGCTGATTTCGACATTAGAAAACATAGCCTACAACATAAAGTCATATTATAGTAAGTCGATGCCTATCAAAATTAGTAAAAAAAAAACCCCACAAGTGAGACTCGATTCGCCCCACTAGCCCCCTCCCGCGTCGGGCTTTTAGCCCCTCCGTCGGGTAGGTCCTGGCGCCATCACTGCCGAAAGGTGGTCTCGAATTGGAGAGCGAACTGTATGTTTATTATAGTTTATTCGTTGTCATCATCATCATCCTCATCATCATCATCATCATTATTATCGTCACCATTATTTAATTACTGTCATTGGAAGGTAATGTTTTGAATCTATAGCGCCACCAAACGCCACTGCCTCAGACTTCCCGGAAAAACAGTTCACCCGGTAGTTGCTAAATACAACGGGTTCATCCGAGGGGCGTGGCTTCGTATGTTGACGTCATACATAATTTCAGCTATAGTTCGTCTTTCAGTTATAGTTCGTCCTCGACATAGAGTAGGCCCTGTCTTTTATCACACAGAATAGCAAAACACAGCAAATCCATGGTACAACCAATGTAAGAAAAAATAAATTGTCCCTGTGTAATTTTCATTCCAAAATTAGGATGCCTGCAACATTATCAATTTATGGGGTCTGCACAGAGTGAAATAATACATAGGCCTAGTTAGTTTTATTTTAGCGGTAGGGAGTAGGTCGTAAACACAGAAAGAATGAAAACAATTCAATGGCCTATACTTCTAGTACTATCAATCAATCAATCAACATTTATTTCACCAAAGACAATAAAAAACAACATAAAATGGTGAGGGACTAGTTCAGAAGCCTAGACTATTCTCCACTGTCCCTTGAACAAATACAAATACAAAAAATTAAAACACACAAACAAACAAACAAACAAAGATCATAAAAGTACCTATTGATAATTTGAAATAATTTCCTTTTTTAGGAGTTTACTAAAAGTCTTAAGAGTATTTGATGTTTTTAGTTTACTATCAATATTTTTCCATACATGCGGGCCATGGAGACAAATTGAGAATTGGCTTGTAGTCAGCCAAGAAACGGAATACGAAGCCTAATACATTGCCTTGTCCGGTAGTTATGAACATTACCTTTGTACTGAAGTAGACCCTTAAACACATTTGGTAACATTTCATGGGTATGTTTATACATAAAGCATCCTACTCGTACCTGCCTTGACCCACTTCCTGTGTGGTTGTTAAAACAACATCTGTGCTCCCAATACTGACTGAACTTTTTAGCTCATCTTTGTCTTCTGGAGTTTTTCCTCACTCCCTTAAACATGCTGTTTTCCAAACCATACTAAAAAAACCCGGTCTTTATAATGCTATCTTGATGAACTGTCGTTCTGTTTCCAATTTATCCTTTTGCTCAAAGCTGATTGAAAGAGTGATATTTAACCATTACAGTCTGCGTATAGGTGTTACCATAGCACTGAAACTGCTCTACTAAAAGTTTATACTTTCATCGCTCTTGCTGTTGACAAAGGCAAGGGTGTCATGCTTGACCCTTTTTACCTCTCTGCTGCATTCGACACAGTAGATCATTGCATTCTGGTAAAACGTCTTGAATCTGTTTTTGGCATTACTGGGTGTGCCTTGAATTGATTAAGTCCTATCTATGCGGTAGAAGTATTAGGGTTTATATTTCTGGTTCATATTCTACCCCATATACCTTACTCTATGGAGTGCCCCAAGGTTCATTTATTGGCCCATGTTTATTCAGTCTCTATATTTGCCTGCTCAACGTGATTGGTGGTTGTTATACAGATGACATGTGATCAAATAATCCAATATGGCGTCTCCCAAGAACTCTAGTCTACAGAAACGAAATATCAATCGCAATGTTAATTACTACCAATAAAAAAAATTACAAAAAAAGTTTAATCATTTTCAATAAAATTATTTTATATTAATTATAATTTATTTAACAATGAAAACTATTTAAATCATTTAAACAATTTGATAACTATAATTATGTCATTCAATTCCAATTTTACGCCGATGATCTTAAACTTTGTCACTTTTGACTCCAGCAATGCTAGCAGCACTGTCTCCACTTTACAGACCTTATCCCTCTGTGTTACTGATATTCGGCAGTGGTTGTTGTTAGGCAACAATCTGAAGCTGAACGAAAAGAAGAATGATGTTTTTGGTTTGTGCCTCTAATACCCTATTCAGACTAGACTTTGCATCGCGACCGGTTGCGATGTAATCGGTGGTAAAAAGTTGTAATCCAAATTGTTCGCAACCATTCGCAAACTTCGACAGCATTCAGACACCGTTTTACTTTGATACTTTACATCACTAGCAACGATATAGGTCGTCCTGTTTTGTTTGACTTCAGCCAATCAGTGCCTGTGGAATCCGTTGCGATCGGATTCCGTGGTAATCGGGAATAATAAAGATTGTAGCACCCAAATCGTAACGGGTATTGGTGAGATTTCAGACACGATTTTACTTTGCGATTGGGTGCGATTGGGTGTTGCAATTGCTACAACCGATCGCAATGCGAAGCTAGTCCATCCTTCCGGAAGTGTCCACACTTGGAGTGCAGGTATCAGCAGGCCTCAGCCTACAAGTATTTAATGTTAGCAAGGCTGTTAAGTTCCATCTACGAAACTTATGGAAAATCAAGAAGTTCATAGAGAGGGATACCTGCCATGCTGCTGTGAGGGTACTGGTTCTTTCAAGACTGGACTACTGCAATTCACTGTACAGTGGCCTGTTAAAAAAGATTTATACACCCTGCAAAAACTTCAAAATTCTGCAGCTAGGCTCATTATTTTTTCTTGTAAGTCACGTACACATACATCTCCCCTTATTCGTGATCTCCATTGGTTGCCTGTACAGGAAAGAAATATTTCAAATTTCTCCTCTTTGTTTTCAAATAACTTTTAGGCGTCTGCCCTTTGTACATATCCAATTACATATCACTACGTACCCAATCGCGCGTAACAAGATGTTCAAACACCATTTAACTTGTTCGACCGGTCTACCATAAACGTATTGGTGACTATTCAAGCCATTCAATTGATCATTCCACATCTTTGGAATGATCTGCCTAACTCTCTCAGATCTTGTGATTCGCTAGGCAGTTCAAAGCACATCTAAAAACATACCTTTTCAATAGTTCCTCTCAGATCGCTTGATCGTTTTTGTTTATTGTTTTCTTTGTTTTCTTATTTTTGTACTGCTTTATTGCATTAGTTAAGCTAGCTCACATGGGTTTGGTTCTATGCGGGGATGTTTCTGACTTATTGTCGAGAGTCGCTTACAGCGCTTCGTAACTATAAAAAAAGGCGCTATACAAGTAACATACATTACAAAAACCATAGTAACATAATATCATATAATAAATATATTACAGACAAAAATCTCATCTAATGTAAATATAAGTATTACAAAATCAATTAGCCAACATAAAATAATATATATAATATAATATAATATAATATAATATAATATAATAACAAAAACAAAATGTATTATCTTTCTAATATAAAAATTAATTTAACTAACAGTACATTGAAGTGTTCTCTTACGGCTTTTTTTGTCTGTTTTACTTAACGTCTATGATTTACATTTCGCATGTCTTGTGTTGTTGTAAAATGTATTTCAAAACAGTCATGCTTGGCTGGTTTGACATGGACTTTTGCTGCTTATGGCACAGACACACAAATGTAAATCAAAACTAGTCAGCCAAGCATGACGTGGGCCTGTTCCATTAATGATGGGGGAATCATTTTTCGCTGCAGTCCAATGCCGTGAACAACGTTTCCCAGTGCGTCTGCTAATATTTAATGGTCAGGGTACCGCGATCACGAGCCCTATGCTAGGCATTATAGGCAAGGCTTATGTGAGTTGGGATTTGCAACAAGGTCTTGGACTAGGCCTCTATACTA
>NW_022750461.1:9429-11746 GCF_011630105.1 Anneissia japonica
ATATATATATATATACATATATATTTATATACAAATAAAACATGTAACACTGGGTTAAAGACTCAATATTTTATTGCACTACAGGCTGTTTCATGAGGGGTGCCTCAATCATCAGGTGCTAGGCTCTGAGTGAAGGAATAATGAAGTACATAGATTGTTTATCAGAACAAAAGCTGTCTCTTATACACATCTAGATGTGTATAAGAGACAGGGGCTGAGGTGGTATTGACCATCTGTCTCAAGTTCCTCCCTTCATCCCCACCCTCTATTTATCCTGCTTTTACTGTAGGTCCCTAGACAATACTTAAATGAATGAAAATTTAAATAGGATATTACAAATTATGGATTTTAGAAATCCATTAAAAAAGGCCCTCAAAATGATAATTTGTCAGAGCTTCCAGAAGATTCGCCCCACCCTCGCGGGGACCCCTAGGCAGTCGCCCATCGTAAGGTCCACTTCGGTTGCAAAAACGCACCTCCCCATCGAAAATCCTGCCTACGGCCTGCCTATGCTAGGCATTATAAGCTAGGCTTTATGTGGGAAGGGATTTGCAACAAGGTCTTGGACTAGCCTCTGTACTATAGTAGGAGGCCTGGTCCTAGTCTAGGCCTATAATATAGTAAAATTCTGTATAAGTAGTCATTATGATTACAGGTTTACATTGTACCAAGTTCAATATTAACGATCGCATTTATTTTTCATTGAAAATATAAAAAAAATATTTAAAAAAAAGTTAACTTAAGGATTTTGAAATATTCAAAAAAACTGTAGTTTGCGAGAATAATTGGTATACTTGTACTGTATTTTCTGAAGCGCCGTTCGTTTTTGAGGTAGCTACAATCAGCAGTTGTTACATCAGTGGCGTCTCGGGCGCTGACGGAGGGGAGAGGGGAACACCAGGGCCCCAAGTGCGAGGGCCTCCCCCTCCCCCTCCCCCGACATTGTTTAAACAAAATATAATATAAACTAAAATACCGTAGTTTCATTCAATGGGGCCCGACAGTTTTAAACAATAAAAGCTGGGTTCTGATGTTTGAGATCATGCTTCTGCTTTTGTGATCAATCTGTTGTGCAGATTGATCACACAGTTAATTTTTCAATCTCCAGCAAATTTTAAATAGCATCCAAAATCCTCCTTTTTGGAATGTAAGGAAATAGATAGTGCTTTTCCTTTGTTTGATCGATTGCAACTCCTGATTGTAGCAACCCTAAAACGAATGGCACTTCAGAAATACAGTACAGTATACCAATTATTCTCTCAAACTTTATATCCTATCGTGTTGTTTGTGTTTTAAGTTAACTTTATCTATTTATTTTTTATTTTATTTTTTTTTAAGCGTACAGTTTTGGAATATTTTAAAATCCTTAAGGGGTCATCCATTATTTTCATCATTTTCACGAGCGTACAAAACGTACGCTGGGGGGAGGGGGTTAAAAGTGTGTGTACGCTTTTCAAAAAGTACAAAAATAACGATTTGGAAATGTTAGCCTACGTTTTTGTACCTAGCAATTCACGAGTAAATGTTAAGTTTATCAATTGTTTATACACAGCGTCATCTTGCATCCCTGATTAACGATGTGTTGGTTAAAGCATTGTGTACTTATAAACAATTTGGAAATACAAGGGAAATGCACTCTAGCCAGGGGCGGATCCAGGATATGAAAGAGGGTGGTTTAAAATGTCTAAAAACCCCCTAACATTAAAAGGGGTCCTGGGAACTTCCCAGGGAAAATTTGGATCCCTAGATGGCCGGAAATGAGCTTTCCCGACTTCTGAGGAGTTTTTAATGACCTTTAAGTTCTTCAAAATTCAAGGTTTTCTCCTCTTGAAAAAGATCAGGTGATTTTATCTCTTTCTTTAGGCCATTATATAGAGAAAAAAAAAATCAAAGACATAAGCAATATCTTATTATATTCCAACAATATTGCGTAGAACGCACTTTCGTAAATACATTATTACGACATTGAACCAAAAACAGTTTGTATAATTTTATTTAATTGAAGGCTAGTTGGGCTAAGCATAGTTTGTCTGATTTGCCAACCTATATGCCTAGGTTCAGGCGCGGATCCAGCGGGGGGCCACGGGGGCCCGTTCACCCCACCCTGTCAGTCACGCCGGAAAATAAAAAAAAAATTGAGAAGAGTTAAAGGGAAGAAAGAAAGAGGGAAAAAACGAAGTGTACCCATGAGTTCAGTGACGGATCCAGCAGAGGGCGAGATTATTTTACCACTCATTAATTTTGAATTTTCTATTGATTGTCAACGAACAAAACACTATTATCCCCGACGCATCAATCAGGATGTAAAAAGGCCAAA
>NW_022750461.1:12619-14149 GCF_011630105.1 Anneissia japonica
GGTTTTCTCCTCTTGAAAAAGATCAGTAATTTTATCTCTTTCTTTAGGCCATTATATAGAGAAAAAAAATCAAAGACATAAGCAATATCTTATTATATTCCAACAATATTTCGTAGAACGCACTTTCGTAAATACATTATTACGACATTGAACCAAAAACAGTTTGTATAATTTTATTTAATTGAAGGCTAGTTGGGCTAAGCATAGTTTGTCTGATTTGCCAATCTATATGCCTAGATAGGTTCAGGCGCAGATCCAGCGGGGGGCCACGGGGGCCCGTTCACCCCACCCTGTCAGTCACGCCGGAAAATTAAAAAAAATTGAGAAGAGTTAAAGGGAAGAAAGAAAGAGGGAAAAAACGAAGTGTACCCATGAGTTCAGTGACGGATCCAGCATTATTTTACCACTCATTAATTTTGAATTTTCTATTGATTGTCAACGAACAAAACACTATTATCCCCGACGCATCAATCAGGATGTAAACAGGCCAAAAGGCGGAGACCTAAAGACAGAGTTTTTTTTTAGCCGGAATGTAGTACCCAGCTATAGAACAGCTATCCATGCTCAGCATGGAGTAACGGCTACGCATTCTCGTGCTAAAATCCGCAGGCCACCGACCCTTTATACTGTAATGATTTTGATAAACAATCACAATTCTCTGTACTATCTACTAAACATTTAACGAATGAACTTCCTTGTGTTGTGGTCATATTAGACTGTTATATTTTTAAAGAAGACCATTCAGCAAACAACATAAAACAAAATTCCCACGTCAAAGCATGCATAAAACGTACAATTTCCTGAAATTTGCAAATAGAGCGGATTTCCTTATGATTTTTCCTTATGTTGTGGTCATATTAGAATATAATATCACTAAAGACCATTCAACAAACAACATGAAACGTATGGCCTATATCAAACTTTTAGGTTAAAATTTCCGCTTCCGAGCATGCATATAACGTAATTTTTTAGATATATATTTTCATGACAGTCGAGAATGTACTGATTATATAACTTATAGATAATTACTGTTGTCCAATTGCATTGAAAATGTGATGACGAACTCGGGATGCGACCCTCGGTTGACACTCATATCAAAGGGCCTGTTAATTAACCTTGCACAGGAGCCTGTCGTCACCGTCCTGCTACAATGCCTTCTCCTCCTTATCATCATCACATTATCATCATCACCTTCATCATCGCAATTATTACTGTATTTGCTAAAATGGGGGAAATCTATTAATTCAGTGTGTATTCATTCATCAATAGAAGTCTAGAAAAAACAAAACTCTGCGAAGCTAGGAGAACCCCAAGACTATACTGCAAACCACCCCCCCCCCCCCCCCAACGTCTAAAATAATCTTCCAGCGACGGAACAGGCAAACATTAGATTTTCCTCCCATGACCCCGTCCACTCAGGGAACACATTATGTGCGATAGTTAGGGTAAAGCTCGGTTTCCATATAATCGCTCACCTTATCGTCGACAGTTGCCGACGTTATCATGAAGGTTGAACCTGGTTCAACTTTC
>NW_022750461.1:14165-21435 GCF_011630105.1 Anneissia japonica
ACGCAGACGAATCAGGGTGCATTGCTAGCTGCCTTGCGCAATCGGAAAGGCACCCCGATTCGTCTGTGAACCACAACTGACACGACTGTCGGCGATAGGGTGAGCGATTCTTGGAAACCGAGTTCTCGAAAACTCTGGATCAACGCCTGAGCGGTCCCTATTCTCAAAATTGTCTATTCCCTCAGCCCAAACCATGGTGGGGGTAGAGAGGTGGACCCTCACGCACCCCCTACCGCCAAATCCTTCATCCATCCCAGGGGTATCTAAGAGAGGAGAAGCATACGAGGGAGCATAACTGCCGTCGGGAGGAAGTCAATAATTTTGTCGAGGAACACTGCTTTGAAAAAGCATTTTTACCTTCCGAGAGTGCCATTTCCGAGCGTCTAGAGGGGCCTATTCTTAAAATTTGCTCCAAGAGCCACTAAATTATATATAAATCATCAAAGAAAGGTAAATACAGTGTTCGAATAAAGGACATCATAATACATCGGGTTCGAGTCCCACCAGAGGCATTTTATTACACAATTTCTTTATTCATTTATTTGCAGGACTACATTCGTTGAGAGCTATGCTACACAATGCATTATTATGTCCTTTATTAACTTATTAACTTATTTACCTTTCTTTGATGATTTATATATAATTTAACAGTGTTAACGGCTATCTTGATTTATATATATATATATATATATATACATATATATTTATATACAAATAAAACATGTAACACTGGGTTAAAGACTC
The DNA here is from genome assembly GCF_011630105.1 of Anneissia japonica. Taxonomy (NCBI): domain Eukaryota; kingdom Metazoa; phylum Echinodermata; class Crinoidea; order Comatulida; family Comatulidae; genus Anneissia; species Anneissia japonica. Next base: position 14,910 of record NW_022750461.1, read on the forward strand.
AACATTTTATTGCACTACATGCTGTTTCATGAGGGGTGCCTCAATCATCAGGTGCTAGGCTCTGAGTGAAGGAATAATGAAGTACATAGATTGTTTATTAGAACAAAAGTATGTTAATTACAAAGTGATTAAGTCTCTATTGTTTAGATTGATAAAAGAAAGCCTACAGGATTAAGTAGTATATCGTAACAAGAACTTGCGTCTATGTTTACATGAACTGTATATTCAAGCGCATATAAAAATTCATTTTGTTGATTTCCTTCCATGTTTATGTTTTGATATTACGTCATCCGCATACGTTCACCAGCCAATCGAAAATGATTTACCATTCTAGTCGACCGATCTCAACGACTTAAACATTCTAATTTGCATACGGTCTGTTAGCGTTTCCGTCGGATTTCGAAAAGTCCCTAATTCTAATTGAAGACGGAACCCAAGTTCTAAAATGGTTGTGAATTGGAGGGGGAACTTCCTCGTTCATGCCGTAGCACAAAACGCATCAAAACCATACCTCAAAACCATCTTGGAATTATTAACTAGTTTGTCGGTCATTCGAAAGGCAAATTAAAATGGTAGATTGAATGTGCATTTTGTGTTTGGGAGCAAATAGAGGCCTATTTAACCACTGATTTAGCTTTTTACCCTGTATGCAAAATTAATATATAAGGAGGACGTTATGATTAGAGTAAATTAAATTTCTTCATGATATCATCCTGATATTAAAATCGATAGTACTACAACTAATGCTTCTTCATAGATCTTGACGAACTTTTATAAAATTGCCCCCTGTGAGTAATACCTTTATTCATGCATGTTTACTTCCCTGTAATGCAATAAGTTTACCTAAGAGCCGCGAAAAACGACGTCATTTTTATTTTGAAGCCTTAACACAATACTTACTGCTGCATTTGTTTAAGCCCCGATGCTTTTATAAACATGTTAGGCGTATAAGGTTAAAGGTTTCAGGAAGTAAAATATATTTTAAGTTAGATTTCTAAAAGTTGGATAGCTTTGCATAAGGTGGGATGTTAGTTACAAGTCAGATAGACTATAGTTTCTGCAATGGACTTGAATGCTGCATTATTTGTGAGGATACTCCTCTTTCAATTCCTTGTGTTGGTCACTGGTAGGTAGGACTAACAACTGGTATTAGGGATTGTTCAACAGTGCATAGTAGGACTAAATCAGAACTAAATAGAAATGTAGTTCAGTCTATTGTAAACATTTTCAAAATTTTCCGCAAAATTCAATATCGAAACTAAATTGATATTTAAAGATCTTCAAAATCACATTGGTTGTACTTGTAAATCATCTCTTTGGGTGTGTCCCACTCCTCCCCCCTCCCCCACAGGATTCACCCTTGAATCCGGCCTGGGATACGACGTCCTGTTTCAAATTATTTAGACCCAGTGGAATGTGGGTCGGACGGACCTAAATTCCTGGACATTTGCTTAGTATTTAGCATTGAGAACCACTGGCTTGGAAAACCGATTAATAATAATAATGATGATAGTAATAATTTGAGCTTATTCCATTAACATTTATTTTATTTTCATTTAGAATGTGTGCTGGATACACTTTACCTTTCAATGCAACTTAGTGGTAGAGAAGTAGAAGTACGTGGATATACTCTAAAAGATGACGTAACTGAAGATATAACACTAGATATACTGAACGACGAACGAGGCCTCAGGAACGTCACTTGGGCTGATGCAGGCACATGCTTATGTGATACCGTATTTTCAGGAGGAATCAAATGTACAAACGACGTTCACAGAAGCGAAGGAGATATTGTCTTTAAGTATCTTGGCATAACAATGCTTGATTGTCCCACTGTGTTTTTATTAGAAGCAAAGAAAGATGGGACAATGTCACGAACAGCAATGGTCATGATGTCATCTACTGGTAAGAAAAAAAGTAACACACATAGATTTATCACGATAGGAATGGGGCCGATGTCCCCGACAAGAGTGAAATTAGGCTTGGTCGGTAATCGCTCAAACTCTTCGAGAAGTAGTCGAGGGGCGATTCCCCCGCAAAAAAAAAATTTAATCGATTTTATAGTCTACTATACTGTACTTTTTTATACTGTAATTTTTTGTACACCTGACGAATTGTGATTTTTTTTTCTCCCGGGGAGAGAGTAACTTCGTAGGCGAGCAGATTATGACCAAAACTTCGGTAAAAATCGTCGAAGAGGCAATGGAAGTACGACCGGCTAATTTTGATATTATCTGAAAAAATGGTTTTGAGAAGCTCAGAACTCTAAATTACTTAAAATCCCATATGAGGAACACCTTCAAATGATGCATTTAAAATGGCCGCCATTTTTCCACTCTAAATTATAGTTTTATCCCAATTATATATAAACAACATTACTCGAATAATAATTATCAACATTGTGATACTTAATTAAAATATTCGTTTATCATCGAAAATACATCTTGCCTTAAGAAAAACAATAATTTCAATCACAATAGCAACCGTTGCTATGAAAATTTGAATTCCCTATTTTATTCATGAAATACACGAGATGATTAAAGTTTTTTTTTAATCTTCATTTTCATAGGTTTTATAGATATTGTTAATATCTTAATTATCTATTATAGTCATAGAATAGGATTATGTAAAAAAAAAAAAAAAAAACTCCAGAAACCTTTGATGCATTGCGTAGCAACACTATTTTTTTCGTCCATACCAAAAAAGAAAAATCTGCAGAATTGTTGTACATTTGTCACTAGCCAAGCAAAAATCAAGAAATACATAATTTTTATATAATAAAAATTTCTTATTGAACAAAGTTAACACATTAATACAATACAAGGTCAACACAATAGAAACCGTTGCTATGCAAATTCAAATGATATATTTTGTTCGAGAAAATTATGTATGATTAAAACGTATTGAAACCATCATTGTCACAAGTTCATGAATATTTTTTGTATTTGCATTTTCTATTATATTATAGAAGAGCATTACGTAAGAAAAAAAAATCAAGGAACAACTGCATTGAAGTGAAGTTCACATAATTGCTGTTATTATTTGTCTCAAGTGAAATATCATTAGATTGGCTTATATTTACAATACAATACAATACAATAGTTTTTATACGACAAACAAGCTTTTGTAGAAAAAAGTTGACTCAATGGTGTGTAAAATACAAGGTCATCACCATAGCAACTCTTGCTATGCAAATTTAAGTTTCCTATTTTATTCATGAAATTTAAGTATTAGAGATGCTTAAAGCTTATTGTAATAATCATTGTCATAGGTTTCTGAATATTTTTGTATTTAGATTATGTATTATATTATAAAAGAGCATTATGTAAAAAAAAAAAAATCAAGAATTCCCTATATTGAAGTGCTATGAAACTTTATAACTGCATAGCAACCAATGAAATTACATAATTGCTGTTATTATTTGTCTAGAGTGAAATATCATTAGATTGGCTTACACAATATTTTTTATACGATAAACAGCTTTTATAGAAAAAAATGAACTCAATGGTGTATAAAATACAAGGTCATCACCATAGCAACTATGGTATGCAAATTAAAATTTCCTAACTTTTCATAAATTAAGTATAATGAAGACCTAATGTTTAATAATACTAATTAGTAAAGGATTTATTAAAAATGTTTATTAAATATCGTATCGAGTATGAAAGCAAGGCTATCACCATAGCAAATGTTGCTATAGAAACGTTATTGTCTATTTAAATAATTGAAATAGGTCTATAATTCTTGTAATTAAGGTTTTATGAATTTCATTAATAAAATATAGAATAACATTATGTAATTCAAGCCAAGGAAATTAATTTCTATTTTCATGGTAACTATGCAAAGTCAACATAATTATCTTTTCTCATAAACCAAGAAACACATTTAACTTTCATATAATAACCACAGGGCTAGAGCTCATGTACATTGCAGAAAATGACAAAATATTTAGATAGTTGAAAGAGTATGAAAGCAAGGCTATCACCATAGCAAATGTTGCTATAGAAACGTTATTGTCTATTTAAATAATTTAAATAGGTCTATAATTCTTGTAATTAAGGTTTTATGAATTTCATTAATAAAATATAGAATAACATTATGTAATTCAAGCTAAGGAAAGTAATTTCTATTTTCATGGTAACTATGCAAAGTCAACATAATTATCTTTTCTCATAAACCAAGAAACACATTTAACTTTCATATAATAACCACAGGGCTAGAGCTCATGTACATTGCAGAAAATGACAAAATATTTAGATAGTTCTGAATATGTCATCTATGTGGTATTAGAATCGCCGTTATTATTACAAGTGATAAGAGAATAATGCCAGGCATGAACATACTGGACGTACAGAAAATTAAAGTACATGACATTCAACCTTGACCTGAAGCTTATGCCCACTGAATATGATTCAGAAATGATGACTGGTTATGATGACATATGGTCATCAAAGTTTTGAGGAACGAAAGATGAGGAGGGTCATAAAATATATTTATTTTGACCATGATGACGTCATCATAATGTAAAAGAAGTCACATATGAAAGAAAACTGTCTCAGCTATAACATACTCGGAGTTGGCAGACGATTGATCAACGAAAAGCGAGGTACGCTCAAACGCGTATTTTCGAACATTTATAGATAAAATTAAGTTTTATTGAATTCAGATGGCAATATAATGACGTCAGAATGTCCGATCAGCCATTCTGATCTATAAAATCATACTTACAACTCATGTGCTTTCAGAATATGTAATAAAAATTGGGGGTCACCTTCATCCTAAGGAGCTGTAACGGATTATATTTTTACATTATATTTTCACTGTATATCGGAAAATACGCGTACGGCATTTTTATTGGCCATAAGATGACCGGAAAGAATTGAAATTTGTAAAAACAATGTCAGGAAAAAACGTAATTTTTAGCTTCCGTACGTGCTGCGAACGTAAATATGCGCGCGTGTAGTGAAAATGTCAAAAAAAATTTGAAATGCTCAAAATGATATGATAGTGCTCTAAAGATTTATTCAAAAAGTGATTCTGAGCATTATGAAATTTTTATGCACGCGTGCGCGCGTTATGTAGCGCATGTAAAATATTTCGGTACGTGACATTCAACCTTGACCTACAGATTATGCCTACTGAATATGATTGAGAAATGACAATTGTTAAGGACAATTCTGCCCTGTCATGAAAAACTCACTTAACTACATTTAACAAAGTTCTGAGATAATCAACAAAACGCGTTATTGTCTTCGCTCTCTCTATGCGTAAATAATTGAATCTTTATTTTCACATGATTTTAGATGTTTTTATAAGTACTATTCATTTTGTAGAACTTATATTTTTAATTACTCTATATAATATGCAATATGTCACATTTATTGTTTTTTTTCATGACATACCGGGTCAATCAATTGTAAGAAAAACACGAAAGACTCACTCAACTGCATTTGTCATGAAAGAATCAACTCAACTACAGTATTTATTGAATGTAAAAACACGTAAATCAACTTTCGTGAGTAAATTTAGGGTTAGGCCTATTTTTTACTATGGGATGGCAGAGGCATGGAATAGAATACAGAAGCACGCATACTCAATATAGACTGGAAAAAAATCTGAAAAAAATGAGTTAGGGGGAGTGGAATGTTAGAAGCAATCCACATAGCCAGATATCCTAATTAATCCCTTCTGGTCACCCTAAGCCCTGTTGACACTTGATTTTACTCCTTGTATACACATTTTTCAAAATGGCCGCCAAATTGATCTAAAATGTGCATAAAATTGAAACTAAATAAGCTACAAATATGTTTTTGGTGTCTAAACTCATAATTTCTAGAAAGGCAACAATCTAGACTACTGTCACTCAAGCAAGAATGGAACATAATTAAAAAATAGGTGTTTATTTGTTTAATAATAATCGCAAAATATACTTACTTAAAATGTGCATAAAATAAGAACGAGTATACATAAGCTAGTTTTCTATGTAATCCAGATAGATTTTTAAGCAAAAATAGATTTATTGACTAATTTTATTATTTTTACTGCGCTGAATTCAAAAATGTTAGGTGCCATTTTTTTCCCAAAGTCACCGGCCGCCATTTTAAATTTCAAGATGGCTGACGCACCACATAAAACATGGTCATGATTGGTGTCAATGGAAAGCAGTGGCGGATCAAGGGGGATCCGAACCCCCCTCTGTTAAGAAACGTAACAAAATACTGTTGGTTCCTGGCTTACAAAACGCATTACCAACCGTTTCTCGTGCATCGTGCGGGACGGTCCCGCTTCAAAGTGATTTTGGATGTAACATGCATTTGGCAGAAACACATGCGTGATCTTAAATTTGTCACGCATTTAGTCCATGCATGACGACGAATAATCACGAATTCAGGGAAAATATATTTAAAATTAAGAAATTAGTTTTATTAAAATTTTAAAACAATCATGCAGTAACTTGAGTCATTAGAGAGCTTTCGTTATCGCGTTTGAAATTCAATTCTCCAAAAGCTTTTGCGGCGCGTGTGAT
>NW_022750461.1:21578-24798 GCF_011630105.1 Anneissia japonica
TTGTACGCAAGCTTGTCTTTGAGTCGGGTTAACTCACTATAATCTAAAAAAAATAATCTGCTATCAAAAAAACTCCGAATATTAAGTTAGTTCTGGCTATATCTGCAAAAGACTGGGAAGATTTTAAAATTTAGTAGACTCAAAATCGAGGTGGTTTGAGGCTTTACTTTACACAGAATATAGCACTATTACGGTAGCTACTTGCCACCTGCTAATTTTCCCCACTGATTTTTTTTTCTACCTGGAGAGTTATTCCCAGCCCAGGCTATTCCCCCCCCCACCCCATTTTTTTGATGCATTGTTCCTCTTAGTTTTCCTATTGATTTTTTTTTCCCATCAGGTTATTTTCATTATACTTTATAAGAGAGAACATTTTTTTTTTTTTGTGTGTTTTCTCTATATCAATTAATTATTGTCTAGTCATTGTAAGGTTACACTAAAAAGGTGTGCCGATGATACAAATGCGTTATTCAATCAATTGACTGATTGACTATTGATGCATTCGCAATACCGTATTGATGAAGCCTAAATACACATTGTAGAAAGGTTTTGAAAGTTTAAATCTGGTTTTACATAAGAAATACAGGAAAGAAAACAGGATATCTTTATAACATGCTTCCTCTTTTGGAATTTCGATATCACACCTTTTTCCTAGTCGTTCTATATATTTCATTATATATTATATATTTCATCCACAAAAAATACTCTATTATTTCTGTACTTCTACAGTACTTCGGAGGTCAATGCCCATTAGTGATTCTCTTCTACGATACGCCTACTACTGAACGGTCCACTGATTAATCGCAGATAAGAAAGTATAATACATACTCCAAGTTGTTGGGATTCAATATTTCGACATTAATTATGTCATCATACGCCTACTTTTATTTCAAATTGTGTGTTACGGTTGATGGTAGCAAATACGCCTATATCATTAAACATATTTCATTTAATTAATGTTATTTAATTTGTTTATCAGAAAATTAGGTTAATTTATGTTTTATAAAGTATGCATATTATATATATATAGGCTTAGCTCAACTAGCATTCAATTAAATACATTAGAAACACTGTTTTGGCTTGACGTCGTAATAATTATGCACGAAAGTGTATTCTTCAGGCCTATCAGTTCATCGATCTATGGAAGAAAGCATCCAACTACTCAATAATGTTGGAATATAGAATACATGCCAAGTTGGAGGTAGCTAGAGGCTTGAGATTTAACAGGAAATAACTCAATTGACGTGAGTCGAGGGCCCGTCCAAGGGCCCCGAAAAATGTTGGGCTCCCTGGGTACTCCGAATATCTCTAGTGCTGAAATTAAAGCTTAAAAATGAGTAGCTATAACAGGAACGATAGAATAATCTCACTACAATAATTATAATTACAATAATAATAATAATTACAATAATAATAATAATAATAATTAATAATAATAATAATAATTTAATATTGGTTTCCTTTTTGCCCTTTAAACTGTTTCATTTTGCTATTATTGTGATGTGGGTCTATTTGTTGAAAAATGTTTAAATGTTGATTGTTTAGATTTTTCTGCTTGAACCCTTTACTTTTATAAAATTCAACCCATTTTGAGTGATGAATTAGGAATGATTTGATTTTATTTGAATTGGAGACCTAGAGATCCCCGCGTTTTAGCGCGCACAGAGGCTACCATATGGCAAGCCGTTTTATCATTTACCTCTGAATTGCAGTTAAGTCGAATGCATTACAGTTAACTGTAATTCAATTACAGTTAACTGTAATACATTCGACTTAACTGTAATACATTACAGTTAAGTGTAATGCATTACAGTTAACTGTAATTCAATTACAGTTAACTCGAATTCAATTGCAGTTAACTGCAATTAAAATTTTGTTTTTGAGTTAAGTGTAATTTATTTAAAGGTAACTGGAAATCTATTTCAATTATGTGTATTTCGGCTTAATTCGAAAACATTTGCAGTTAACTTGAATGCATTTCAAGTTAACTGCAAATCATTTCCAGTTAACTGTAATGCAATTCAAGTTAACTGCAATTCAGAGGTTGGTTGTAATTAGCGTTAAGTGAATACGATTGGTTGCTGTCTCTTATACACATCTAGATGTGTATAAGAGACAGATCCAGTACAGTACTGTGGCGGATCCAGGCATTTTAAATAAAGGGGGCCCAGAGAGAGGCTTTCACAGATGGATGATGTAGACCATCTCAGCTCCACCAAGCTTGGGCTGAGATAAGAAAATTAATTATTATGGCACTTCCAGATGACCAGAAATGCAACTGTCATACTTAATTTGAATACAATTTTTTCTCAAAATTTAGGAGAGGGACGCCTGGGATGGCTGTCGCCTTCCCCCTGATTCTACCACTTAAATCTATACTGTAACCCTCAAGATGTGTATAAGAGACAGCCATAGGCCTCACTCGAAACACACATACGTACGACTTGAAACTAATTGCGAACTTTATAATTCAAACACGGGCAAGAACAGTATAGCTGTATGACGACCATATGACAACTGCCTCATACTTTTTGGAGGTAGAAACTCCATAGGTTAGAACATGAAAAAGGTACAGTACATGGTAAACCTAGGCTATATTATTATTATGCATGTACCCGTAAGCTTGGCCGCTATACACAGTGTTCAGTTAGACCGACGTTATTCGTCCTAGTTGTCCTTGAAAATTTGTTTGGTTGTCCCCGAAGAATTTCTCTTAACGGCAGGGCAAATCAATCCCCTCCCACCTCGCACACTAGCGCCGCCACTGAACCTCCATTAGAAATGCAACACTGCTTTTGGAAATAAATTAACCAGACAAGTTTAAAACAACAAAAACACATTGATATCAATGATTAAAAAATTAATATGCAGCTTCATTTTGACATAATTATCTCATATCTTAATTATACATGCAGTATATGTCTCATGTTGTTGCTGTTTGGAGTCACTCTATGTAGTGTATGACTGCCACTACTAACTCCAAGCTAATGAACAGTTGAGATGTGTATAAGAGACAGCTTTATGGGACAATACATGAAACACTACACCGTTTCTGATATATAAACTGCAATACATTATCAGCATCTTTCCAACGATACCATACACGACTACTTTTTGGTGAGTTTATATACTTATTCTTATTTTATACACATTTTAAGTATATTTTGCGGATATTTTAAAACAAATAAACACCTATTTTTTAATTATGTTCCATTCTGGC
>NW_022750461.1:24816-30790 GCF_011630105.1 Anneissia japonica
GTGACAGTTTTTATATGTCTGGTTTGTTGCCTGTATAGAAATTATGATTTTAGACACCAACATCATATCTGTAGCTTATTTAGTTCCAATTATATGCACATTTTAGATAAATTTGGCGGTTATTTTCAAAAATGGCCGCCATTTGTATACCAGGTGAAAAATAAAGTGTCAACAGGGCTTAGGGTGACCAGGACGGATTAATTAGGATATCTGGCTATATTGACTACTTCTAACATTCCACTCCCCCTAACTTGATTTCTAGGCCTCTTTTTTATTTTTTTCCTAGTCTAGTATGTCATCAACCGCTCCCGAATTTTCCATCAAATTTGTTTTTTTGTGTGAAAAAAGGCAATAAAAGTATATGTATGGTAAGGTTGCGTTCAAAATTGTTTTGATAATCTCAATTTACTGACTTAGGCCTATTACTTGTTTTCATCTATATTAACTATGCAAATTAACTAAGAAATTGTTCATTGACAACATTATTACAGTAGTGTGTATAATATTGACAATAATTATTAAAAATCAGAGAAAAGAATGGTGAAATAAAGTTGGAGAGAAAAAAAGATTAATCAGAATTTGACAAAAGAATAATACATTAATGATTTTGTAAATAATTTCGTAGGTTTGTATCAACCACGTGTTGCTTATTTTGTCTTCAAATCTGTGTAGATATGTTGCTCAGTTGGCATAGAATACATATACACATCTTCGGATACATCTTTCATATTTGCTTGATTAATGATTGAACTTTGATTTACGTACACATCTTCAACTTGTTTCTGATTCATTGACAGGTTTCGTATTTGTTGTTTTGCTTTCCTATAAAACAATAAACAATATAAATAATCCATTATAGCAAACTATGAACGTGAAACAATTGTGTTTACATGTATACGGTCTATATGTAACAGTACTAACACTAAAGAGTCATTACATATGAATCCAACACACTTTTTTGCCTGACCCCCCTTCAAATCGCCCAATATTTTGCATGTTGGGCGTTCTACCTGAGATAACCTCACAGTGGAATCTTTGGCTCCGCGCCAGCATTTTCTGATGAGTTAGAGCAATTTGAAATTTTCATGAGATTTGCCTAAAAAACTTACCTTCTGACTGATATCTCTCTTGAAACTCAACTCTCTTGAAATTCCGGTACCGTTGGATAGAAAAGAAGATTCTCTTTCCAATGATATGCAACTCGATGATGTCCGGACTATTGAGAATTATATAGGTCAAGTCACGAGACCTTAACATTTGACCCAAAATATCACAAACGTACATATCTCAATTTTTGGAAAATTCCCACCTCAGTTAGGACACTTAGCCCACATAATGCCCCTAAAGTTTAATTGTGGGCAAATGAAATATATTAGCTCTAGACTACATTATGTGCCTAGGTATTGATAGTTTCACTGAGTTTCCAGGAAATCTGCTGATAGATTCTACGAAACTAGCACCATAGTATAGTGAAAATCAGAGGCCCCGAGACCAATTTTTCTGGGACCAAGGTTTCACTGCTGATTTAGCATCACTAGGGTATAAATAAGAAAATTAGGCGAGGGAGAACCTCCAGAAAAAGGGCGGAACATATTTTTTTTGGCGGTCATTTTCAAAATGGCCGCCAAAATTATGATATTGACTCATAACTTCACTTATATCCAATGAAAAAGGGGAAATCTGGTGTCCAACTATATGTTATTAGGGTCAGTGAAGCTAATAAGACAGGTTTCGAAACGTAAAATGGCAGCCATATTGAAACTCATGATGAAAAATCGTCAAAACAATTATATTTCAGTATGATTTCACATATCCTCTAAGGAAAATGGTAAATTTTGATCTAATCATATGATTTTGGGCTCTCTGAATACAATAAACATAGTTTCAAAAAGCTAGGATGGTAGTCATTTTGAAATTCAAGATGGCCGCCATAAATATCCTGAAAATCGAATATTTTAGTGTGTAATTCCACTTCTCTTTAAAGAAAAATGCTAAATTTGATGTTTTAACATATACATGGTTTCATAAATCTAGAATAGCCGCCATAAAAACCATAAAAAAATGAATATTCTGGTATGTAATTCCACTTCTATTTGATGATAAATGCTAAATTTGGTGTCAGATTATATGCTATTGTGTCAACTGAGTTTAATAAACATTATTTCAAAGAAGGTAGGATGGCAGCCATTTTAAAATTGAAGATGGCCGCCACGAAAATTGTCGAAAATCAATATTTTGTGTTAATTGTTTAATTTCTTCGTAGCCGAAATGGCAACAATTTCGTGTCTAATCACATGTTGTGTCTCTCTATATATTGATTTTTGACAATTTTCATGGCAGCCATCTTGAATTTTAAAATGGCTGCCATCATAGCTTTTTGAAATCATGTTTATTGAACTCAGTTGACACAAAACCATATAATTTGACACCAAATTTAGCGTTTTTCATCAGAGAAGTGGAATTACAAACTAAAATATTCGATTTTTTAGGATATTTATGGCGGCCATCTTGAATTTTCAAATGACTACCATCCTAGCTTTTGGTTTTTGAAACTATATTTATTGTATTCAGAGAGCCCCAAATCATATGATTAGATCCAAATTTACCATTTTCCATAGATGAAATGTGGAATTATACTGAACATTATTTTACCATTTTTAAGGCGGACATCTTGAATTTCAATATGGCTGCCATTTTACGTTTTCGAAACCAGTCTCATTGGCTTCAGTGACCATAATAACATATAGTTAGACACCAGATGGGCCCTTTTTCATTAGATATAATTGAAGTTATGAGTCAATATCATAATTTTGGCGGCCATTTTGAAAATGGCCACCAAAAACATATGTTCCGCCCTTTTTCTAGAGGTTCTCCCTCGCTCAATTGCTTATCTATACGCCAGTGATGCTAAATCAGCAGTGAAACCTTGGTCCCAGAAAAATTGTCACGGGGCCCCTGATTTTCACTATACTATGGTGCCAATTTGTATAGAATCTATCAGCAGATTTGCTGGAAACTCAGTGACACTATCAATACCTAGTCTAGAGCTAATATATTTCATTTGTCCACAATTAAACTTTAGGGGCATCATGTGGGCCAAGTGTCCTAACTGAGGTGTGAATTTTTCAAAAATCGAGATACATACTTTTGTGATATTTTGAGTTAAAGGTCAAGGTCATGAAAATTTCAAATTGCTCTAACTCATCAGAAAATGCTGGCGCGGAGCTAAAAATGTGGAATGACTAAAAATCTTTTCTATCAGAAGAAATAAAAAATGTGTAGGCCTATGTTTGATTTAAGCTCGATCCATCCTTTATGAGGCAAACTTGTGTGGATTGCCCATATATGGTGCCATATCACATCCATATTTTGGCATAATAATGTCGTCATATCACAACCATATATGAGCAAATCACACATCCTGTGTCTTCCAATGTCTGTAAGATGTTGGCCAATTCTCACCTTTAATTAAACAATGCCTGTTTAATATCAACTATTTTTATATTGAAGTGATCAACCTAAAGCCATGTCTAACACGACTATAAATATCATTCTACCTGTACCTGTGTATTACTGTAAATTATTTAAACAATTGAAACATTGCAAATAAAGTATGAAAAAAAAAACTATAAAGAGTAATACTGTAATATGATATTGTTACTTTACTCAAACGGTCAATATTCAGGCATACTTAAATTAACATTCTATAAAATAAATTTAGAGCTTCATGGTTAATTAATAGTATTCATAATTTAGCTAATATATTAATAATAATATCAATGATATGCTAAAATCCAAATGATGAGTTTGATGACAAAAACCAGAAATGAAAACAAAAGTCGTAGAAGTTAAGGCCACTGGACGATAGTCATTAACTCTTACGTTGCCGATTTCGCAAGTGTGCAAGTCGGTTTTGCATAAATGCCAAAATGTTTGAAACTTTGGAATTGGTAAAATAACTGAAATTGAAATATTTCCGTTATTTACTTAGGCAACGTTCAGACTTGGAGATAAGCCCGGCTCAACGTTAAGCCCGGCTTAACTTTGCCAGGCGTTCAGACTAGCGGGTTTAGCCAGGCGAGAATTAGCATAATAATGAACCGTAACCAGGAAACGTGTTTCAAAACATTGCTCTTCGCGAAACGTGCGCTCGCTCACAGCGTACGTAATTGATTGTTGATTGGTCATTTTGTTACCCGGAAGTCAATGCAAGACCCCCCCCCCCTCACAACAATTAAAGCCCGGCTTAGAAAAGTTAAACACGGTGGCGCGCCAGGCCTAGTTAATATAATATATATAAGCCAGCTAGTTCAGACTGGCAGGTGGATAAACCCGGTGAGTTGAGCCGGGTTTATCCACCTAGTCTGAACTAAGCCTTAGTCAGCCGCAGGTGGTAGACTGGCTTCTGTTTTCTTTGCGTTCTTCGGATTCCTTTTCTTCAGCTGGCAACATTTCAAAACGATACTAGAGCCAAACGGTTGGGCTGATTTCAATCAAACGTTGGTCAGTATAACCCCAGTTTTTAAATATTGAAAATTCTGTATTTTTTCTTAAAATATGTGTCTTAGAAAAAGCAGTTGTACAACTGTGGTGTTCTTACTGTTGTCCTGTGTGACAATACCGACGTTGAGGGCAGGAGTTGCCACAGAGAGAGAGAACCACGAGGAAAAGAATTAAATTCTGTTCTATGAGTTATACTGTTGTATTATATTGTCTTTATTGCTAGTTTACAAGGACTCAACACCATATTTGGCGACGAGGAAAATTATTGATTGTGTGTGCTATTATTCCTACATTTACAAGTTCTAAATTTTGCTTCAAGTCATTACAATGACAAGCACACAAATCGAGGCACCCGTGCAGTTTCTGCCTACGCCGGGAGACCCTGTCATACCGTGGTTGCAGTGGAGGCGATTATTCGAGAATTACCTACTCGCTTCGAATACAGTGAAGGAATCGCCGGAGCGTAGAAGAGCTATACTTTTACACTCGCTAGGTCCGGAAGGCCAACGATTTTTTACACGTTACCAGAACTAGGAGAAGCAGGTGACGATATAGTTACAAAGGCAATGACAACATTGCAGAGTCATTTTGCACCAAAGGTTAGTGTGGTGGCTGAGAGATATAGATTTCGTCAGCGTGCACAGCTCCCGCACGAATCAGTCGACAATTACATTGCAGCACTCCGCGAACTGGCTTCACGATGCGAATATGGTACGTTTGAGGACGAAATGCTACGAGATCAACTTGTAGAGAAGACTAATAATTCCAAAATACGAACTAGATTACTTACAGAAACCGATGTCAAGCTGGACAAGGCCATTAAACTAGCAAGGCAGTGTGAAACTGCGATGAAAGAGGCCAAGTCTATGAGCGGAGGTGATACTCATACATGCTCTGAGGTGAAATACAAAGCTAAGCCTAGAGGTGCTAATGCTGAATTTAAGAAGGAGAAACAGAGACGCAGGCCAAATAGCAATGCCAAGTGTTATCGCTGTGGTTCACCTCAACATTTAGCAAATTCGCCAGAATGTACTGCAAGGTCAAAGGACTGCAACTCTTGTGGAAAAAAGGGACATCTGTCTAGTGTTTGCCGTGGTAAAAGGAAAGTTGTTAAGCAGGTTGAACACGCTAGAGGTGAGACTGATCAAGATGGCGACATGATTGAAGTATTGTGTACAAGGTCAAGCAACACTGATTCAAGGAAAAGTGTATGGGGAACTCTTAAAGTAAACTCTATAAATATTCAAATGCTTGTTGATACAGCATCTGATGTATCCTTACTTTCACTTAAATTATTTGATAAATATTTTGTTAGAGATGCATTGGAACCATGTATAATGCCTATAACTAGCTATACATCTCATAAGATAACAACTGTAGGATGTTTTAAAGCTAAAGTTCAGTTTAAATCTAAATGTGCAAATGCAACATTTTATGTAGTAACTAAAGGAAGTAGCCTAATAGGCAAGGA
>NW_022750461.1:31021-32915 GCF_011630105.1 Anneissia japonica
CCATTGACTGTGCGTCAAGCCGTGTCCGCTGAATTACAACGTCTTCTAGACGCAGGGATTATTGAACGCGCTGAAGCGCCAGAGTGGGTTTCACCAATTGTAGTTGCATGGAAAAAGACTGGTAAAAATCCGCATATGTGTTGATTTAAGAAAACCCAATGAAGCTGTTATTGAGGACAAATTTCCTCTTCCTTCAATTGAAGAAATGTTAAGCGAGATGAAAGGCGCGACATATTTTTCTAAGCTCGATCTTAAATCAGCTTATTACCAACTGGAATTAGATTCCGACAGTCGCGGCCTTACATCATTTATTACACATGATGGTGTTTTCCGATTTCGTACAGTTTGTTTTGGTTTATCTTCAGCCCCGTCATGTTTCCAAAAAATGATGTCGACTGTATTAGCAGGAATTCCAAACGTACAATGTTTTATCGATGATATTATTATTTACGGACGCGACAAAGCCGCGCATGATAAAACATTATTTTCAGTGCTTACCCGTTTGAATGAACGTGGTATGACGCTAAATGACAAATGTGAGTTCGGGATACCTTCAATGAAAGTATTAGGTCATGTTATCGATGACAAAGGTATTCACCCTAGTGACGAATTAGTCCATGGAATTGCTAAAGCTGCAATACCCCAGACTAATCTCCAACTTAAGTCATTTCTAGGACTCGCAGGTTTTTATGCTAGGTTTGTGCCAAATTTTTCAGCAAAAGTAAGCGCATTGCGAGAGGTACAATCCATTGAACCATTTATATGGACAGACAAAGCAAATTCCGCGTTTCAGGATATTAAATCCGATATTATTAATAGCCCTGGTCTTGCTCTATTCGACCCTGATCTCCAAGTTTTTGTCACAACTGATGCGAGTGGTTATGGGTTAGGAGTGGTACTTACACAGGTAAAGAGTGACGGCTCGGAAGTCACAGTTGCTTGCGCGTCTCGAACATTAACTGCACCCGAACAAAATTTCTCAGTCGGAGAACGCGAAGCACTTGCTTGTGTTTGGGCTATAGAAAAATGGCATACTTATTTATGGGGGAGACATTTTACCCTTCGTACTGATCATCAGGCATTGGTTACATTACTTTCTTCAAAAGGTACAGGTCGTAGACCAATGCGAATCGCAAGATGGAACGCTCGGTTACTACATTACAATTATACGGTTAAGTACAAACCAGGCGTTCAGAACAGAATTGCCGATTCCCTTTTGAGGTTACCTATTCCTACATTCGATTCCGCGATAAATGAAGATGACAGTGATGCAGTTTGTCAAGTTGTTCTAAACGATACTTATAGCGCTATCACACGCATTGAATTAGAACAGGCTACAAATAATGATGACGTATGCATGCAGCTTAAAGAATACATACATAATGGGTGGCCGAATGATAAAAAGCATATTCCAGAAATCATTAAGCCCTATTCCCGTATTAGAGATGAGTTCTTGATTCATAATGATATTATTTTTCGTGGTCAACGCGTGATAATACCAGCAGCACTTACCTCCAAATTAGTTAATCTGGCCCATGAAAATCATCAAGGTATTGTGCGAACCAAGCAAATATTAAGAGATCTTTACTGGTGGCCTAAAATGGACGTACACGTAACGGACACAATTACTAATTGTTTAACTTGCCAAATTGCTGACAAGTCTGCGAAAACACGAGTGGCTCCTATGCAGCCGGTACAATTGCCAGAACGTCCATGGCAAAAGCTCGGGATTGATTTCGTAGGTCCAAATTATTCTGCACCTGCGAAAGAGCGTTACATTATCTCATTAATCGATTACCGAAGTAAATGGCCAGAAGTTGCGTTTTGCCCAAATATTACAGCCAAAACTGTAATTTATTTTTTGACTAAGGTATTCAGTCGTGAAGGTTATCCT
>NW_022750461.1:33214-40299 GCF_011630105.1 Anneissia japonica
AACTCAGTTAGGTTCACGTTTCTCAAGGAGTAAGAGAGTTAGAAATCCACCTAGATGGACTCGTGACTATGTTATGGGTACCAGTAAGAAATAGAAGTGTTTATTGTTATAGTAACTGAGTTTACATTGTACCTTATATGGTATACAGTCATTTTTACTGTGATTATATAGTTTCTGCTTTTAGAGAGGGGGAAATGTGGTGTTCTTACTGTTGTCCTGTGTGACAATACCGACGTTGAGGGCAGGAGTTGCCACAGAGAGAGAGAACCACGAGGAAAAGAATTAAATTCTGTTCTATGAGTTATACTGTTGTATTATATTGTCTTTATTGCTAGTTTACAAGGACTCAACACCATAGCAACACATAAAAAAAAATGTGTTCCCTCTGGAACTTGGATTAAAAGTCTACAATATTGACTGTATAATATTGACGATAATGATTGAAAATCAGAGAAAATGATGGTGAAATAAAGTTAGAGAGAAAAAAAAAATAAGATTATTCAGAATTTGACAAAATAATAATACATTAATGATTTTGTAAATAATTCGTGTTGCTTATTTTGTCTTCAAATCTGTGTAGATATGTTGCTCAGTTGGCATAGAATACACACATCTTCGGATACATCTTTCTTATTTGCTTGAATAATGATTGAACTTTGATTTACGTACACATCTTCATCTTGTTTCTGATTCATTGACAGGTTTCGTATTTGTTGTTTTGCTTTCCTGTAAAACAATAAACAATATAAATAATCCATTATAGCAAAATATGAACGTGAAACATTTGTGTTTACATGTATACGGACTATATGTAACAGTACTAACACTAAAGAACTATTCTATCATGAAGGAATAAAAAATGTGTAGGCCTATGATTGATTTAAGCTCGATCCACACTTTATGTGGCAAACTTGTGTGGAATGCCCATATATGGTGTCATATCACATCCATATTTGGGCATAATAATGTCCTCGTTTCACAACCATAAGCAAATCACACATCCTGTGTCTACCTGTACCTGTGTGTTACTGTAAATTATTTAAACTGAAACATTTCAAATACAGTATGAAAAAACACTATAAAGAGTTACTTCAGCTATGAAACGGTAATATGATATTGCTACTTGACTCAAACGTTCAATATTCAAGTAGGCCTATAATTAACTTAACATTCTGTAAAAAAAAAATTAGAGCTTAATGATTAATTCATGATTTAATTAATATCAATGATATGCCAAAATCAATGTTTTGACATAGAGTTACAGATTTGATCTGTTGCCGATAGTTTTAAAGTTTGTTGAGGGAATAGTTAAAGGTATTGTAAGAGGAACGAAGAAACCGAAAAGAGTTATATTTTGAAATGAGGACAAGAAGGTAGAAAGGCTGTGAAAGGATGACAGCTTTGAAAGTCCTATGTTACATAATTCAGTCTTAAATTAATAACATAGAACTTGATTTATGCATGTATATTATCAAATATGATCACTACCTCAACAACCAAAGTGATGCTGACATCACCGATATGGAGATCCCAGATATGATAGTTAAAACAATTGTTGTTATTTGTGAGAAGAGTCCATCGGATGTTTCTGATAATTTTACAGAAAAAAAAAACATCGATTTAACACATTATCAAGAAATATTTTTCTATAATAGAGTAAAGGCGATGCCAGTAACACATTAAACTAGAATAGTGAAAGATATTCATCTGGTTTGTAGATACAAAATGAGAAATGTCTATGTTTATCATGCCAAGAAACATGGACTGACCTTTATTGACAGTTCAATTTACTTGGTTTGATAACTTAGAAATTTCTCATACATTAAACGAAAGACATTTTTATTCCATTACTAATTTACGAAACATGTTAATTTTGCAACTATTATTATTTATACTTTTATATACTGTAATAAGCGTGTTTTAAATTCCCTATTTATATTCATTATACAAATTGTAAAATATGTACTTTGTGTTAACTTATTTTGAAATATTTAATTAACAATTAGGGCCTAAATGTTTACAATATTATAACAGGAATGAGATTTTGCCCTACCTGACATGTTATCTTACTGAATGTTCTGTACGTTCTCAAAAACTTGCTACAATTTTTTTGCAAGTGATTCGAGTAATCAACCACCAGAAACTAACTTAATGTAATAACCACTCGACCACAGTTGCAGCAAGTACTTGCAATGCTATCCCGATGGTGTTTCCGTCATGCAGGGCAAAACATCATTCCTATTAAACGTTTTCGTAAGTACTTGGCAACGTACTGAGAATTCAGTACGATGACACATCATTCATATTAGATCTCCTAACGCAAACGCCATAGGAATACGATATCAAAATATAAATACAGAATTGAAATCAATTCATTATAGCAATAAACTATAAACTGCATATATGCGTTTTACATTGTTACCCTAGTAATTGAATCGAACATGGCCAATGGAAAACATAATTATCTCTCTCTGGAAATCACCATTATATTAAACATAACCAGTGATTGTTTATGATGTTACCAGGTACCCTTATATCTGTCTCTTATACACATCTAGATGTGTATAAGAGACAGTATATACATTGTTTTTTAAAATTGTAAAACCTTCCCGTGTATTAAAAAAATCATTCTATTCAAATAAGTGATATATGCTTATATTTAAAAATGTTGCTCGAAATAATAGGAATTTAGTATCTGTTACATTTTAGGGCTTACCTCCCATTGAATTTCTAAATAATTTCTGGCCACAGATTTGATTGTTGGCGGTGAAGGCGATAGTGGTTCTGAATCGTTCATGAAATGGAAAAGAAGAAAATCCTTATACCCATGCTTTACATATTCAACAAAGCTATTGATTTAATATTACCTTCGCAGTGTAAAAAATAATTTATGAATTTAAATTTGACTCATGTTTTATTGTACAACACATGTATGAAATTGGTATGAGCGTCATATAAACTAGCCAAACCCAATAAACGTTATGACAATATTATTGTCCAAATATTTAAATATTATATTTAACATAATTCCTAGCCTCTTTAGTAGACATTTCAACTTACTATTAACATCAAATTAATTTGTATGCCTACCTAAACAAGTGGTTTGAATTATTCCTTGTGGACTTGCCGGTCCAGCTGTGTTAACACCTTCAATGGATCGTGAAAGAATACTGTAATATGTTACAGTTTCATGAAGATTCAGTCCAGTAATATTGATGATGTCAGGTGTGCTGGAATTTATTGACGTGAATTCACTGTTACCTGCTTTTTTGTACCAAAGGGTCCAGGATGTTATTGCTCCTGTACCGTAGTGTCTACCTAGTGTCCAGGTAACATCAACCGATATAGCACTTGTATATGCAGTAGCGATTGGCGGCGTATTTAAGTATGGCAAAGCTATAATTATTAATAATATTTCAACGTTAATTCTTTACAAAAAATGTAATATTACCATTGGATTTAATCGCTAAAAGCTCAAGCAACCAGAAGAATAGAAGAAATGAATTCATTCTGGATTCAATAGAATATTGCTAAAATGTTTCTTTTGGGTAATTCAGTTCTAAATTTTTTGAAGGTAATTTTTAATTTTTACTTACAAACTTGGCAAAAAGCATCGTCAAAAGTAAAGCGATGACAGCTCGGACATTTCAATTACGTTTCTGATGATAGCGCCACTTCTTTTTGCTTGGGTTTACCGAAGTTAAGAAGTAGAGAGCTTAAGCATGAGGAAATAAGCCTTAAATTTCGCCATCACACCAAAGGCCAAACCAGTGGAGGAGTTGTGGCATGTGAAAAGAGAAGAATGTCCTAAAGGGGAAAGCTACCACTTATAATTAAATCAGCAAAATTTCCTCCTTGCAACATGAGTGAAAAATAGTTTGTGGACATTTCGTAACCAAAAGAAAAATTTCAGAAATAACCACAAGAGTACTCTACAAAGTTGAGATTTGAGCTGGAGACACCCTCGGTTATTGACTAAGATACTCCTCAATATTTGTTTGTAATTTCTTGAAAATTTACAGTGGTTGTACTTGTACAACTAATCCTAATTCGCCAATTATCACCGGTGCAATTATAGGACGGAACGATGCATTTTAATATACGGGAGTGAATTTGCTTTTAGTCGTGAGGGAAATGTTCGCTGTCACAAGAATTGAACCCTTGGCTATGAAATTAAGAACATCTTAAAGCCTGTCTCTGGTGGAAAGAAATGATATGTTTAAATGTACAACCGATTGTTCTAAGACATAGGGTGTCTAAGCATTCGGGAACGGTTAATAAGACAGATATTTTTTAATTTTTTTAAACTGGGGGGTGGGGGTGGGGAGAAGGCGTAACCACCCTCTTTAATATCACAAAATATTTTCTGTATATTAAACTCATCAGACCAATCGTAATATCATAGGCCTAAATGCATTTGTGATCTCAGCAATTACACCTACCTATGCTACAGTTTGAGCCAGCCCATGATTCATTGCACCCATTTATACAGCTGCCATCATCTCTGTTACAATCATCTCCGCCCGAACAGTGGCATGGGTAGTTGCAGAGTTTACCAAAGAAACCAGACGGACATGATATGTCTGATGATAGTACTGGAAGAAATTAAGTGGACACAGTTTCAGACGAAGTAAACAGAGTAAATCGGGTAATGTGGGGCGATAGTACCTTTCCTTGTTTGACCCAGACTGGTTTTCAGACACCTAGCACCACTATATAAAACTTTAAATATCAAGGAGAAGGGATAGGAAACACAGTGAAGGATATAGCAGTAAGGAAGGCGTTAGCTTGGAGTGCTTGTCATAACTTAGATCACTATGAACCTCTAATCTGTCACGGAAGATTAAAGTAAACATTTTACTTGCTATCTGTTGTTTGACTGAAGTCCATCCAGTGGTTGCAATAACACTTGACTGTCACAGGCGACTTGTTCGCTGTGACACACGCAGTGATCAGCAAGTTGCAATAATCTAACAAACGAGCAGCTGTATCAAAATCTTCCACTCGTATCTGAATTAAAAACGACTACAACTTGCTGATTACTGCGTGTGCCACAGCGAATACGTTTGCCTGCAGCCTAGTATTATTGCAACCACTGGATAGACATAAGAAGAGAATTAGGAAGAAAACCACCTTCATAGAAACTCTTAGGCAAGGAGGAGGGATGGTGAATACGGATGAGCTTCGCAATTGCTTGTTGGATAGATACATCATCAGTGCAACCTGGTGGTCGGCAAAGGTACGATGAGTTAATGTAAGTTTAGATAGACTTAATCATAAACGCGTGCAGGAGGTAATTAGGGCGGATTTAGAGGGGAACCGGGTCGGCTGCGGCCCCCGCCCCCCCCCCTTTTTTTTTTTGAAAGTCGAAAAAAGGAAGAAAAAGACATGTATCGCCTAAAAGGCCTCAGAGGTTATTTTCGGGCGTCTAGAACACAGATATTTCCGGGGACATGCCCCCGAACTCACTAGGGTATTTGTTATCTCGAACGGCCCGACTTTCACCTTTTGGGCATTACTCGATCCGCCCCTGGTACTATACAGAGGGCATTGCCTATATTCTAAACCCTCCAGATTATCAAATTATATTTGATAAATATATGTTATATGGCTAAATATGGTCATATATTGGTGATTATGATGCTTAAAAAGTACCCTTTTGTGTATTTTCATTTATCACTGTCATCGTAATACCATCATCATTATCATCGTCATCACCATCGTCGTGGTCATTATCATCTTCATCATCATAATTTTTATCATTATCATCTTCATCATAATTATCATAATGATTATATGTCAGCATCATAGTCATTTTCATTGTCATCAGCATCATAATCATCAGAATCATCATAACCTTCATCATCATTTTCATAATTATCACTACTTCAATCATCATGATCGCCAATACCTTGGCATTGTGGTCCCGTGTAACCGTCCCAACACGAATCATTAATGCATCCATATTTTCGATCACAATATGTAACATTGCAGTGACACATTTGTTGACAACTGGCACCATACCATCCAGTGCCACATGCTGTGGGAGAATATGTGTTTATGGTACACGGTAGTTAAAATAAATGTATGCATAACTTGTATAATATCGAAAATAATTTTTCTATTTAACTTGAATAGGCCTTCATTATTTTGTGGAATTATAAATAATAATGAATCTTGAAAACTAATAATTCTACATAACCTCTTGTAGGACGGTGATTACAATGTGATCTACACTCGGAATTATTACCAAATAAACAGGCTCAAGTTTCCAAACATTTAAGTCGTAGACGGGCAGAAATAGCTAGTTTTGTTATTGTAAATGCAATTACAGTATTCACTAGATTTAATTAAATCTCTCTAAATAATTCCTACACTTTTTGATATTTTTCACGTTTTGTTACTTCCAATGGAATAGTTTAGTTTAGATTAGTTACCAGTATAAGTAGAGCATCTGTGAGTACCTGTCTATGAGGGAAATATTCAATTGATATCTCTAATTAATTAAGGTTAATTGTCGGCACTCTTTTTTCACTAATACGCCAGAATTAATGCTATAAAATATTCTGTATTCAACAATTTTTCCTCAAATATGGGACAAACTGCCTGGTGAAATAAGGAACAACCTTTTGTTTAATTTCACTTCATTCTGCAGATCTCTCAAGCTTCATTTTACATGTTAATTTCAATTTAACATTTACTTAATTTCTGCATTTTAGTACAAAGTTTTAAATTATTATTATTTCTTTTTTTTTTTTGACAAATGATTAATATTTTTATCTTTATTGTTGGTAATTGTGATATTTTTTATTTTTTGTGGGAAACAATCGATAGCTGATTTTTTTTCCCACTTTTCTTGGTTTTCCTCTCTTTTGTTGTTTCTCATTGCGTCTGTTTGTTCCTGTCTTTTGTACTTTTTTGATAAATTAAATGAAATGAAAACCTTCCCCAGACGGCCATTATCTATTATTAAGTACCCTACATCTTTAGATAATTACGTTGTGAACAATGTATTATTGAGCAATTTTACTTTGTGAACAGTCAAGTCCTCCGTAACCAGCAATGCAGTTGCATCCAACTGGGTC
>NW_022750461.1:41616-52807 GCF_011630105.1 Anneissia japonica
GTACTATACAGATGGCATTGCCTTTATTCTAAACCCTCCAGATTATCAAATTATATTTGATAAATATATGTTACATGGCTAAATATGGTCATGATGACATCACATCATGATCATATATTGGTGATTATGATGCTTAAAAAGTACCGCTTTGTGTATTTTCATTTATCACTGTCATTGTAATATCATTATCATCGTCATCACCATCGTCGTGGTCATTATGATCTTCATCATCATCATAATTTTTACCATTATCATCATCATCATAATTATCAGAGGTTATTTTCGGGCGTCTAGCACACAGATATTTCCGGGGACATGCCCCCGAACTCCCTAGGGTATTGTTATCTCGATCGGCCCGACTTTCGCCCCTTCCGGCTTCACCTTTTGGGCATTTCTCGATCCGCCCCTGGTACTATACAGAGGGCATTGCCTATATTCTAAACCCTCCAGATTATCAAATTATATTTGATAAATATATGTTACATGGCTAAATATGGTCATGATGACATCACATCATGATCATATATTGGTGATTATGATGCTTAAAAAGTACCGCTTTGTGTATTTTCATTTATCACTGTCATCGTAATATCATTATCATCGTCATCACCATCGTCGTGGTCATTATGATCTTCATCATCATCATAATTTTTACCATTATCATCATCATCATAATTATCATAATGATTATATGTCAGCATCATAGTCATTTTCATTTTCATCAGCATCATCATCATCATAATCATCATAATCATTCATCATCATTTTCATAATTATCACTACTTCAACCATCATGATCGCCAATACCTTGGCATTGTGGTCCCGTGTAACCGTCCCAACACGAATCATTATTGCATCCATATTTTCGATCACAATATGTAACATTGCAGCGACACATTTGTTGACAACTGGCACCATACCATCCAGTGCCACATGCTGTGGGAGAATATGTGTTTATGGTACATGGTAGTTAAAATAAATGTATGCATAACTTGTATAATATCGAAAATAATTTTTCTATTTAACTTGAATAGGCCTTCATTATTTTGTGGAATTATAAATAATAATGAATCTTGAAAACTAATAATTCTACATAACCTCTTGTAGGACGGTGATTACAATGTGATTTACACTCGGAATTATTACCAAATAAACAAGTTTCCAAATCTTTAAGTCGTAGACGGGCAGAAATAGCTAGTTTTGTTATTGTAAATGCAATTACAGTATTCACTAGATTTAATTAAATCTCTCTAAATAATTCCTACACTTTTTGATATTTTTCACGTTTTGTTACTTCCAATGGAATAGTTTAGTTAAGATTAGTTACCAGTATCACTAGAGCATCTGTGAGTACCTGTCTATGAGGGAAATATTCAATTGATATCTCTAATTAATTAAGGTTAATTGTCGGCACTCTTTTTTCACTAATACGCCAGAATTAATGCTATAAAATATTCTGTATTTAACAATTTTTCCTCAAATATGGGACAAACTGCCCGGTGAAATAAGGAACAACCTTTTGTTTAATTTCACTTCATTCTGCAGATCTCCCAAGCTTTATTTTACATGTTAATTTCAATTTAACATTTATTTAATTTCTGCATTTTAGTACAAAGTTTTAAATTATTATTTTTTTTTTTTGACAAATGATTAATATTTTTATCTTTATTGTTGGTAATTGTGATATTTTTTATTTTTTGTGGGAAACAATCGATAGCTGATTTTTTTTCACTTTTTTGTTATTCCTCTCTTTTGTTTCTCATTGCGTCTGTTTGTTCCTGTCTTTTGTACTTTTTTTGATAAATTAAATGAAATGAAAACCTTCCCCAGACGGCCATTATCTATTATTAAGTACCCTACATCTTTAGATAATTACGTTGTGAACAATGTATTTTTAGATAATTACGTTGTGAACAATGTATTATTGAGCAATTTTACTTTGTGAACAGTCAAGTCCTCCGTAACCATCAATGCAGTTGCATCCAACTGGGTCTGGGGGGCAGAATACCTTTTCCTTACAGCTTTCTTCACTTTTCCAACTGCATAAGACACTGCAAAATCGCCCAAAGTAATTTGATCCACACCCTGCATAAATTAATACACATATAAATTTTGAGATGAAAGCAGACAGACTTGGTGGATTAAATAGCGTTATATTTTATTATAATGTTTATATACACTCGTAAAAAGACCGCCTTGGGTGGCCTTTTGCGAGAGCAGAAAGACAGAGCACTCCTGTAAAAATGACATGTTATATGACTTGGGGAACTGTCTTCTGTCTTGTTAAATTGAATCAATCATATCATGTAAGCGAGGAGGTAAGACGTGTCTCACAACCACTCCATAAGAACGCATGTGAAATACAATTTTTCTTCTACAAACTGCCAGCATTATCGTCTCTGTTTATTCAAAAAGGTATACCAGATTATCTTGGTAACTTAATTATCGATTTAAAATAAAAAATACAGTATATTATTTCTGTAGGTAATATTATTTCAGTCTACGGTTTCAAAAATGACTTAGGAAAGATAAGCCGGACAATTATACTGACAAGCTTGAAACTAGCCGATCAGAGAGCACCACGCCTAAACTGGCTCCACTTGTGAAACTTAACTCGGTGTCTGATACACCTGATTAGCTCGACATAATTCGACATGAAGCCGATTTTCCACTAGGCGAATTTATTCGCGCGAATCGAAAGCGTCGGTTCACAAGCATGCGCATTCATATTTCTATCGGGTTTTTTGCGAAGCGAAAAAATGCAACCAATCAGAGCTCAGAAAGCGTACCGAAGATTTGTTTCGCGCGAATAAATTCGCCTAGTGGAAAACAGGCTTTACTTGGTATAATTCGAAATCAACATCTAAACTGGAATAGACATTGTGATCACATTTCCAATAAAATCTCTAAAACAATAGGCATTCTTAATAAAATTTAAAATATTATCCCTAAAAGTGTAATGGCAACGTTGTATAATTCTCTAATAGTGCCACATCTAAACTACGGCATACTTGTTTGGGGTTATGATTGTAAAGGTTACAATGCTGCAGAAATAAAGCTATACGTATCATTACCTTAAGTAAATATAATGCTCATACTGAACCTCAGTTAAAGAAGCTACATTTGCTTAAGTTATCTGATATTCATAAACTCTGCCAATTAAATTTTTACCATAAATATATGAATAGCATGTTGCCTGCGTATTTCCAAACTTTTTTTTTCCATACGAATGCTAATGTGCATTCATATAATACAAGAATACAAACACACTTACACAATATGCGTGTACATCACGAATTTGCAAAAAAAATGCATTCGTGCTAGTTGTGAACTATAAACTAAACTAAATACTTTTAGAGCCACTGGGGCTCATAGGGGCATTATTGGAGCTTATTCCCAGTTTCTGTAGTGTGAAGCGGATGAGAGTTGTACTCCCTCTGGACGGGACACTAGTCCATCGCAGGTTAGTAACCAGCAGTTTACTGGTACCCATTGATACAGCTGGGTGGACTGAAGCAATGTAGCTGAAGTGCCTTGCCCAGTGACACAAGCGAATCTGCACAGCGGAGACTCGAAACCCCGACCTTCTTACGATTGAAAGCCCAAACCTTAAACGCTGCGCCAAACTACCGCTGAACCATACTGGAAATTTAATAATTGATAAAGTACATGCTTATTCTCTAAACGGATTCACAACATACACAAAAAATGTATTTATAAATGATTTAAATGATTATCTTGAGGTGTGTGTTATTAATAATTGCTATATTTGTAGGCCAACTCATAACTTTTATTTTCTTGACTTTTATTTTCTTAGTAAGCACATCTAAAATGTTGCTAACTCTAATGCACGTTCATATTTACCTGGTATGTACTATGAAATTTTCGTATTATGTACGTTATATGCAGTTTAATATTGTTTTTCCCTTTTCTATTTACATTGTGCTTGTAGAGAAGAACTATTTTTAATACCTTGTCACCAAAATGAATCATAATATTTAGAACTGGTAGTGCGGGTTTATTTGGTGATGGCATAGCGGAGGTCGAGGGCTGAAATCTTCAAATGCATATAATTGTTATTTTTAACACTATTATTCATTAATAAATGAAAATAGTAATGATTTTATTATTATCTTAATTATTATTGTTATTATTATTATTATTATTATTATTATTATTATTATTATTATTATTATTATCATTAATATTATTTTTATTATTATTACTATTATTATTATTATTATTATTATTATTATTATATTCTTAGATTTTTCATGGGTGGCTCTTATGCTAGCGGCTGTTGCAGCCATAATAAGGGCCTCCCAGATCCATTTATCTCTTTTTAGTATTTTTAGTACTGTGATAATGTTATATTTTCTGTATTTGCTTATATTATTTTGGATCAAATAAACATGTGTGTGTCTGAGTCTGTCACCCTCCCATCTTTTGAGAGACTTGAAAGTCAAAAATAATAAAAAAAATCCCTCACCACCCAAAAACATAAATAAGTTGCTTACTCTTTACAAACATTTTTGAAAACATTTCCCCTTAAAAACACTGTCATGTTAAGGGTAGAGATTGTGGTCAGGATGACGACGACGATCAGACAACCAGGGGCGGAGAGTGCGGCAACGCCCCTCAAAAAGGCAAAAATGTTCCGCTGATGTAGGCCTACCTAGTACTACACCTGTAATTTGGTAATTCTTGTGCAATTAATTAATTACATTTTTCTAGTTAATAATGTTTAATATTTTCCAATTTTCAATTTGTAATATTTCCTTGAATCTGACACTGAATCTTTTCAATAACAACAATAACACATGCAACAGTAATAATTAGAAAAAGAGTACAAACATTTTTTTGTTCTCTAGATTGAACGTTTTAAACTTTATTTAATAATTTGTTTTATGTAATATAATAAAAATTTAACAATTTAACAAGAAATTAAGTTACAGACGACAAAGTATTATCTAATTACAATATATTACGCTTATTTTGTCAAATCATGATACAAAATTAAGAACTCAATTGTGCCAAAAAAAACATTAAAATACATCACACAAAACACTACAAACCCGGAGCGGTTGGGGGCTTTTCCCCCACACCCCAAAAAGTGGGCCCTTCACGGCCCCTGGCCCCAGCGCCTGGCCCGGGCCCTTCGGACCCTTACTTACGCCACTGATACTTTGTAGTTCCGCATTTACAATTTTCGTACGTATTGACTTATTTTAGTGATTAAAATGGTCACTTTATAATATATTATTCCGTTATATTTACTGAAAATGCATTTGCATCAGCCGCACTAACTGAAGTGGTACGCTATACTTACCTATATAAATATAGTGCTAAATAGACAAGTGACCATCAGATTGAAAGTGCTCATATTTTGTATTCATCATTTGATAGATAATTTTAATAGCTGTCGTATGATACCAAATATATTTAAATCGATTTTTTTTTACTAACGTACTAGCTTCAAAATACCATTTTAAGGAAAAAAGTGTAAAATTTGAAATTTTTGAGAAAGATGATCTTTGACATACTGTACTGTAACTACAAAATATAAAAATTGATAATGTCTGATTTTTTTTAATAGGTGTTTATTTTGTATAATAGGTCAGTTTTTGGGAAGGTATCTGATTTTATTAAATAGGTGTTTATTTTGTATAATAGGTCAGTTTTAGGGAAGGTATCTGATTTTTTTAAATAGGTGTTTTTTTTGTATAATAGGTCAGTTTTTGGGAAGGTATCAAACGAAAAGGTTGTTAGCTTTGTATCTTTCGTATTTATTTTATAAAACATGTATTATTAAATTTAGCGGAAAAAGTCATAAAAAATGTTGGTCACAAGCTAAGGTAAATTGTCATCATATACGGTAGATCATTCGATAGATAATTTTCATAGCGTTTATATGATATCAAATATATTCAAATTGAATTTGCCAGTGACGGACTAGTTTCAAAATACGATTTTTGGGTAAAAACGTGTAAACTTTGCCATTTCTTGGTCAATTTAGCACTTTAATCCAAAATTCAGCGTCATTCCGTGTGAACCAAGAGCTAATGATGTGGATTCATTTTGTTGCCAGCTTGTAGCAAATCATATCTACGAAACAAATGTTTTGAGCACTTTCAATCTTAACCCGCCTAGAATATTGCTTTGCTCTTTCCGCTGCACTAACGTAATTTGCATAATGAATTCTCATATTTTGTAGGTTTATGTTAATATAAAAACCAATAATGGTAAGACACTTACAAGACTGATGCTACGATATAATTCGTGCAGATCTGTGCACGCGTCTGGACGGTAAATCGTCACAAATTGTTGGTCCTTACTCAAATATATGTATATGTATGTAATCTTGTATGATTATTGAACTGTATATTTTACCGCTATCATAATCAGTGTGTTGATTTGCAAACGGTGGTTTTGAGTAGACCTATCGATAAAAGTAAAAATATATATAAACTAATATAACGATACTTGCTAAGGTATTTGAAAATGTTGTCACATTAGCGCTTTTCAAGTACCTGGATGATCAACTTTCCGATCCTTACCAGTCAACTTATCGAACGAGACATAACACCGATTGTACTCTTCGTAATGTTGTGCGTGTGGTTGCCACTGTGTTTTATTGGTGTATTTAGATCTGTTAGCCGCATTTGATACCATCGATCACGTTATACTCATTCGTCGGGTGTCTAAAATCGGAGTCTCTGGCACTCCCTTGGCATGGTTTTTTTTTTCTTACCTGTCTTCTAGGCACCAATTAGTGCGAGGGAATTCCGTTCTTTCCGAACCTCTGGCTGTCAAATGAGGAGTTCCGCGAGGTTCTACCATTGAACCTATCCTCTACTCGATATGCATACAACCACTTGGTATGATCATTCAGAAGTATGACATACCCCATGTACGCAGATGATACTCTTTTGTGCACACCCTGATGAATTTTTGTGTCGACTTGTTTTCATTTTCGGTAATTGAAATCTATTGAATGACGTAGGCTGTATTCACCGACTCTTTCAGCTGTCTTTCGACAATAAAATTTCTTTTCCGAACTTTAAAATTAGTTGTTTCCTGCGCTCAGCAAGACTAGTCATTTTTAGTTGATTTAGGGCAGTAACATAATTTTAATAATTTTGACCAAGTATAATTTTGCATGCTCGCTTTTGCAGCCTCTCAATTTGGTTAGACTGGTGTTTAGTAAGACTACAGTGCCAAACTACACATGCATACTCAGTCAGTGGCCGGATATAGAGTTGGTAAATTCTAAGCATGTCCCAAATTGGGGCATTATAACTTCTCTCAGCGCCTACAGAAGAAACATTCTTTTACTTGCTCTAGAAATTATACTATTAACTTGTACATCCCAACGTAAATTGTTTTGTAACTCAAGTCCTAACAACTTTATATTATGGACAGTATCTATATTTTCACCATTTATAGTGTATTGGGGATAATTTGATCAGGGACTTCATGAAATTTTTATTGATAACATGACATCTGGCTGGCTTGGGCTACATGTCATTATCTCTACAAAAATTACCTAGATAATCCAGGTGGGTTTAAAGTTCTGATGTTTATCTTTTGTATTAACTATTTCTCCTAGGTTCAAATCATCGACAAATTTCCAACGATTTTCAGTAGTGGTTACCGAATTATTTACCATAACTGTAAATATGCTGGGCCCCAATTTGGTACCCTGGGGACACCACAAGTAATAGTTTTAAGTTCGGCACGATGTCCTTTGAATTTATAATTCGCCCTAATTAGTTCAGCAGTTATGTCGAAAAATCGTGCACTTTATGATAAAAACATGAAACTTGGCACACATGTACTATGAACCATAGCTAATATTTCCAGATAGGGACTCAAGTCAACAGCACCCTCTCTCGGCCAGAAATGGTAAATTTCTATTTTTAGTCATATTCAATATAAAAATGTACTTTAAGGCAACCTCAGCTCTTCGTTTATATATTTATTAAATGTAAAAAATAAAAATTACAATTAAAAGCGCCCTCCAGTCGTAAAAAACTGAAATTTCTATTTTAGTCATATTTATGGCAGTATTCCTTTAAACTTTAAAGTTAGATTTAAACAACATTTTATGGTATTAAGATACAAATGACAACGGTTAATCGAACATTTAAAAAAAACCCACAAAGTTGCCTTGTCCCATGAAAGCAACCAATTTCCAAGGGCAAAACATCTTTAAATATACCTAGGCATGGTACTTAACCAATTAGCTCAATATAAAAATAAATATATAAAAACAATAACCCCAGAAGTATACCACAATGGACTTTTTAACATCTATTTTACAAAATGTTTTTTAAAATATAAATGTATACTTTCGATACCAAAATCCCAGGATCATTCAGATAAAATGCATGACAGTATTCAAGTTCAATTTAAACAGCTTTTTATGGTATAACAATGACAACGGACGATCAAAAAGTTTTGCAAAACCATTAACTGGGGTTCAGGGCATTATTCATTATTCTTTATTTCAGACTTTACATCCATAGTTAAACATAGTCAACTTAACTAATAGTAATATAAATACAAGGGGAAAATAAACCCCACATGATCCTTAGAAATTATGGATTAACATAAAGAAGTTCGTTCCATCTTTTTGAGAGCCTAGAACTTTCAAAAAATCCATTTACAGAACGGGCTAAAGGGTACACACAAGTAGAAAATCGCTTTAAAAAGCTAAAGATTGATTTTCTCATAAATTCTTGGAAAGATAATAAATTATTATTAACAAATAGTGCATTAGCACTACAGTATCTCGGTTGGCGTAACAGTTTTCCTAAAATATTGTTATAACATACTCTCAGTGTGTTCATAGATGAAAGCCTATACATAGACTAGAGCGTAGAACAATAAAAAATCATACAAAAAGAACGAAATTATATACATTTGACTTCATCACTGCACTTGCTAAATTTTCTACAGAGTACATTTCCACGTATACTCAGTGATCTAACTTGTCTTTTGATATCATTGAGGTCACAGCATATTATGTGACCAAGATATGATAAGGATTCAACATATTTTAGGTTTTTATTATTGAGATATGTTTTGGGCGTACTACAAGACTTCATACTTTTAGAGATAAACCCCATACACACTGATTTCTTGTCATTGTATATAATATCATGCCCATTGGCGTAAATTTCACATAGTTGCACAAGATGCTGCAACCCGTCCATCGACGGAGCCACCAAAACCATGTCATCGGCGTAACTTAAATGATTGAATTTCATTTCAGCATATTCACATCCATATCTAGAGTTACTAAGAATAATATTAAGGTCATTCATATAGATATTATAGGAAAGGAGACAAGACTCCACCTTGCCTCACTCCATTTGAAAGTTTAAACTCTCTGGAGGTATTAAGACCCCATCGGACTGAGAACCTCTGCTTATCATACAATTCGCGTATGATTTTAACAAGAAATAAAGGAACGTTTTTCTTATTCAACTTGTCAAAAAGTGACCAGTGGTTCACACGGTCAAAAGCTTTACTCGAATCTAAAAAACAAGTATAAACTGGGCTACCATGCCGTTGATAATATTCAATAATTTGTTTAAGAACAAAAACGCACGTCTCAGTGGAGTGATTGGGGTTAAAAGCAAACTGATGATAGTCAGTTTCAAGATTATCTTTACAGAAATCTACCAGTATGAGCTCGAACAGTTTGGACAACTCAGAGGCTAATGCAATTGGACGATAGTTATTTGTTGACGTGACGTCACCTAACTTATTCTTTACAATCGGAATAAGGACAACTTCAACAAAGTCATTAACAATGTACCCATGAACAAGCATAGCGTTAAAACAGAAACTTAATAAAACATTAATTTTTCCACCAGCATACTTAAGATATTCGCTATCGATGCCATCTAAGCCAGGCGATTTTCCTAAAGACAACTTTGAGATAAAATTCTGGATAATTTGAGGAGTTATATGATAATCCTTATAATGATCATTTATGTAATTTAGCTTATCGTTAACATGCTGCTTTTGATCAGTTGATGTGACACAGTTGAACAGATGCTCATAATGGTCGGCCCAGCTATTACATATGTTAACATTGCCCCTGACTCCATTAATTACTTCAGAGGCGTATGATTTATGCGCATTAGTACGTTTAAATTTATCATACTTTTTATCGTTTAGAGAGTTTGCCATAGAATCTGCTCGAAATTGTTCTTCATTTGACTTGCAAAGCTAACAATCACAATGGCCAATAACAGAATATTCTGACACAAACAAAACATTATTTGAATATCTAAAGTCAATAAAACATATTACAATATTTGTAACATTTACGTTGTCGTTTTGTTGAACCCTGGTTAGCATATCCAAAGGGATGGGCCGGGCTTCAATGGTTCAATAATAATAAACTACAAGAAAACAAATATTATATTTAACGGCACTCTGTCCATCGTAATTAAAAAAATATACTTTGAAATATTGTATGTATAAATCATTTTTTTCAAACTCACAGATGTGACAATAAAGAAAATAACAGTATACTATCCAATTATTTTGACTGTTTATTATTAAAATTGTTATTAACACATTCTTATTAACAGATATATAACTCCATTGTTACTACTGTAAACCTTTCTATTATTCATAGAGGTCGCTATTCAGTATCTATTCACAATTCAACCTTTAATAAATAGATTTACATATTCAATAGAACATCATTAGATAAAGGCTAGAAAGTTGGAATTTGTTCGATACCATCCTCAAATTGACTGCAGAAAAAGTAAGTAAATTCTTAAGCTTACGAGGAATAAAGTCATCTGAAATTAATTAAACCAATCATCAGTGTATATACACATACTGTGTATATATACGAGGCTGCGTATAATAATTTAAAATTTCAATAATGTGTAGCCTATTTTAGACTTTCTGTTTCCTCGTGAGTCAAGACCCAATTGTTATGGTCCCGCCACTGTCGGAAACTTTCTGTGTACCATTTAAAGGGCTATAGGCCTATTATTAAGAGTATGATAATAGAGTTATTAAGAAGTGTATATAGACCTGAGTAAAGAATTTTGACAACCATTTATGCTTTAAATGTTTAACCACTTGGATATACTCTTTAACGCCCAATAATAATATAAGGAGAAATGCAAGGAGGTCGTTGTAGTTGTTTTTTTTTTGG
>NW_022750461.1:53584-83453 GCF_011630105.1 Anneissia japonica
ACAGTATCTCGGTTGGCGTAACAGTTTTCTTAAAATATTGTTATAACATACTCTCAGTGTGTTCATAGATGAAAGCCTATACATAGACTAGAGCGTAGAACGATAAAAAATCATACAGAAAGAACGAAATTATATACATTTTACTTCATCACTGCACTTGCTAAATTTTGTACAGAGTACATTTCCACGTATACTCAGTGATCTAACTTGTCTTTTGATATCATTGAGGTCACAGCATATGATGTGACCAAGATATGATACGGATTCAACATATTTGAGGTTTTTATTATTGAGATATGTTTTGGGCGTACTACAAGACTTCATACTTTTAGAGATAAACCTCATACACACTGATTTCTTGTCATTGTATATAATATCATGCCCATTGGCGTAAATTTCACATAGTTGCACAAGATGCTGCAACCCGTCCATCGACGGAGCCACCAAAACCATGTCATCGGCGTAACTTAAATGATTGAATTTCATTTCAGCATATTCACATCCATATCTAGAGTTACTAAGAATAATATTAAGGTCATTCATATTATAGGAAAGGAGACAAGACTCCACCTTGCCTCACTCCATTTGAAAGTTTAAACACTCTGGAGGTATTAAGACCCCATCGGACTGAGAACCTCTGCTTATCATACAATTCGCGTATGATTTTAACAAGAAATAAAGGAACGTTTTTCTTATTCAATTTGTCAAAAAGTGACCAGTGGTTCACACGGTCAAAAGCTTTACTCGAATCTAAAAAACAAGTATAATCTGGGCTACCATGCCGTT
This sequence comes from Anneissia japonica, assembly GCF_011630105.1. Lineage (NCBI taxonomy): Eukaryota > Metazoa > Echinodermata > Crinoidea > Comatulida > Comatulidae > Anneissia > Anneissia japonica. The sequence goes on from NW_022750461.1 coordinate 54,371, forward strand.
TATAATATTCAATAATTTGTTTAAGAACAAAAACGCATGTCTCAGTGGAGTGATTGGGGTTAAAAGCAAACTGATGATAGTCAGTTTCAAGATTATCTTTACAGAAATCGACCAGTATAAGCTCGAACAGTTTGGACAACTCAGAGGCTAATGCAATTGGACGATAGTTATTTGTTGACGTGACGTCACCTAACTTATTCTTTACAATCGGAATAAGGACAACTTCAACAAAGTCATTAACAATGTACCCATGCACAAGCATAGCGTTAAAACAGAAACTTAATAAAACATTAATTTTTCCACCAGCATACTTAAGATGTTCGCTATCGATGCCATCTAAGCCAGGCGATTTTCCTAAAGACAACTTTGAGATAAAATTCTGGATAATTTGAGGAGTTATATGATAATCCTTATAATGATCATTTATGTAATTTAGTTTATCGTTAACATGCTGCTTTCGATCAGTTGATGTTACACAGTTGAACAGATGCTCATAATGGTCGGCCCAGCTATTACATATGTTAACATTGCCCCTGACTCCATTAATTACTTCAGAGGTGTATGATTTATGCGCATTAGTACGTCGAACGGATTCCCAAAATTTATCATACTTTTTATCGTTTAGAGAGTTTGCCATAGAATCTGCTCGAAATTGTTCTCCATTTGACTTCCAAAGCCTCAACGCTAATTTAAATCTAGACCTTGTATTTTTCATACATTCAAAAAGTGGACCAAATCTTGGTTTACCATTGGTTCTCCATAGCAGAAAAGCATCCCTTGCAATATGATGCAAGTCCGCAACATGCTTGTTCCATCCCGGAACAATATTAACGTTGCTACCCTTGGCCTTAGAATGGAAACACTCATTTGAGGCTTCCTTTAAACAATTAATAATTTCATGATATAATTGATCAATTGCATTTAAATGGTTAGGATTTTTACAATTAAAATCGTTGCAAGAAACCATACTGTGGCAAATACATACATTGGATAACATTTCATCGGTAGTAGACGTGTAATTATTTAACGAATTCCTGTTTACTTTATTCCAATTAACCAAAAAATTAATATCTTCATTATTTAAGCTATTTACAGGAACATTCTTTGCTCTGCCTCTGAGATTAGGAATTCCATTATTGAAGTGCATAGAAAGTGATCAGAACTCAATGAGTTATAATCAATATTAAAATTACTAAGGTAAACATGCGCACCATGTGATGAGACGACATGGTCTAACCAGCTTGTGGTTCCGTGTGCCTCGCTAAAGAACGTAAAGTTGTCAGACAATTCGAAAATGTAATCACTGAAAAACTCAATATCGGATATGTGTAAGCTACAATCCGTTGTAAAATTCAATAATTCCCTACCAAATTTCTTATTTAAGTCAGAGTTACAGTCTCCCACTATAACGAAATCTGTGTCCATTAAAGTCATCGATTAAGGACTAATTTAACCAAGATAGTCGATGTACTCATTTAAGTTATCATCTTTATCATATGGTAAGTAAACGTTTATCAACATAGTACAGTCGTCACCTTCACCTACTTGCATACCCACAAGCCTTTTATCTTCAAGGTAAAGAGGTTTAACAAAATTATATAATGACTTTCTGTAAAAAAGAGCTAAACCACCAAAAGGCCTACCAATGAGGATACCCTCACCGCTATCAATACCAGAGACCGATATGCAATCGAAATCATTATGAAAAGATTTTAAAATATGAAGCTCCTCTTGTAAAAGCCAGTGCTCTTGGAGGGCTATAATATCATTTTTGCAACATAAGTCGAAGATTTCTTTTTCAGAAGTTTTAAAATTCTTACAATTAAATGTAACACACCTTAAAATATCTAACGTAATTGAATTATTTCCATCCATCATCTTCGGGTTTGTTTTTCTTAGGTTCATAGAACCTCTTTATAATGGCAGATCGGGGCCATAGACTAGCTTCAACTAATAAATTCTTATGATCAAATTCACATTGTATTTTAAACGAGACATAATCAGAACCTTTACTAGGGAGTTCCTCCACAATAACATCTATGTCTATTGCTTGCTTGATATACTTTGTGACGTCCTCTGCTCTTGTTTCCGGCCATATATTCCCAAGATACAACTTAAAAGGTGGCGGTGCTCTACCTTTTAACGCTATGTTGACACCAGTGCCTCGAGTTAATTTAGAGCGCCTATGCTTAGATTTTCTTTGGAAGACAAAACCATCATTGAGTTTATCATTTAACTCACCGGAATCATCATACAAAGACGTTGACTCGGAGTTATGATCAACGCTCACGATCTGTCGTCGCTTACCCTTGAAGGGATTTTTCCTCTTACGTAATCTATCCGCTGGCCGCACAAACGCTTTGTCATTTATCATGTTGTTTTGATTATGACTAGTAGTTGTTGTATTAGCACCAGCAACCTCTGCGAACGAACGATTGTCATTGCTTACGACCTTGGCTGGCCGACTTCGGGATTTATTACTTTCCAATTGTTGACTAACAACATCGTTTTCGTCGTTGCACAGTTGAAAATGATAGGTCCGCTTTAATAACCTGGATTTCGGATCTCAGTTTTTGTAGCTCCCGGTACAACATAGTTGCATCTATTTTGTCAATAGGCACAATTGGAATTTTTGAGAGATCTGCAGCCGTAAAGGTAGGAATCGTTGATTTATCGCAATTGACAAGATACGTAAGTATGTCAGATAACATTGACTCTGCTTTTCTCCTTGGCCTATGAACATTATCCTCACGATCAGTAACATACAGACACAACTTCTGTTTGGCAAGTCGTATATCTTCCTCAGTAAAGTAGGTCAAGCATATATGATGGAGTTGATCATACGTCATCGATCCCATGTTGTTTAATATAAAAAAAAAAAGTAGTTCGTAAATGACAATAATAAATTGACTTAATGGATTACCAACATCATTGCCAGTGTTCGTTCCATCCCCTGGGATCAATATTTCCGGAGTTGATTGGTGCATACTAGCGCGTCCCGTCGCCATGGTACCGTAAACACCTAGGCAGTCGATCACAACGATTGAACGTTCACAAGCTACGAACGATCCGTTTAAAAATTAAACGGTGTAGAGGGGCTAACAATTGGCATCGACAAAGTAGCATACAATACCGAACTATTTTTTTTAATCTTTAGCCATACCAAACTTTAAATCTTCCTTTCACTTACATTCTTTCCAATCACTATAAAATAGCAACAATTGAGGCCAAAATTGAAATTTTACTTCAATCCAATGAACCAGAATTCAAATATACTGTTCACTACATGGCGCCCTCTATCTATCAGACATTCAGAATTTAAGAAAAAAACAAAAAGATGCCTTATCCCATGCAAACCTCAAATTTCCAAGGACAAAACATCTTTAAAAATACATCTTGGTAAGGCACTTTAACAATCAAGTATAATGTAAAAAAGAAATCTCCAGAAGTATGCAACAAATAATTTTTAACATCTTTTTACAGATTTTTTTAATGTATACTTTTAATACAACAATCCCTTTTTTACAGACATATAAGAAAACAAATCCCAGACGATTACGACCTTCTTTTAAGCATAATTTTTTTTAAACATTTTTTTTTAAACTTGGGGGATTGAGGCAATGCCACAGGAAATGTATACTAGATCCCAGACCAATCACACTATCCGGACACGCCGCTAATCCTTCGCATTAAACAACCCAGAGAACCACAAGCAAGCTCGACCAATCGGACCCACCCCTGAAACAACCGACCCACGACCCAGCACAACCCTCTGTCGCACCGCCCAACTCCACCAACTCTAAAAGCCAATCCATAATGATTTTACACCTGTCTCCATAAAAACAGAAGATGCCTCATTTTCCACCGTACGTTTTAAAGAATGAACAAACATCACATAAACAAACCCCAGCAATTTACAACCTTCTTTTGAATACATTTTTTGTTATTCTTTTGATACAAATAAACCCAAGGAAAATTCAGATAAAATCTACTATTTTACTCCATTTAGCTGTAAAGTTGTACATAGTATTTCTTTCCGTGGCAATATTTCTTTCACCTTTAAATTTGACAATATTTCAATCTCAAAATCTACAGAAGTACGAACTATTGGTTTGACTCTTGACCAATCACTATCTATAGAGAAACACATATTTGATACTGTACTTGCAAAGCTGTTAGGTACCACCCCCACAACATCAGTAAGGTAAGACATACTCAATCAAGGTGCTACTTCCAATCTTGTCCATGCTTTAGTTACATCTCAATTGGATTATTGCAAATAGTGTTCTTAATTGCCTGTCATGGTAACTGCTAAGAAAATTACAAATCCAGTTAGATGTAGCAGCCAGAATCATTGCTCTGGTTCCTAAGCGTGAGCATATCCCCAACTCAACATCGTCTTCATTGGTTACCCATTCATCTGAGAATTAACTTCAAGATCTTGTTATTTGTATAAAAGTCACTCCATAAATCATCCCCCACTATATCTCCAATCTTACGTCATTGCGTTCTGCCGTTTGCACCCGCAGACTTTGGTCTACTTCATCTTCATCTACCGTTTACAACTGTCCCATTGGTCACATAAACACTTGCGGCGATCCTTCTGTTATTGATGCTGCTCCAAAGCTTTGGAACCAGCTACTTGAGACTGTACGTGACTCTCCATCTTTGATTGTCTTCAATCTTGGCTCATATCTCATCTTTTCACTTAACTTTAATTCTGAAATCGATTTCTTTTCTTTTGGTTTTTGATTTTTTTTTTTTTTTTGCACTTTGGTTGTGGTTTGTTAGCGCACAGAGACCATTTTGTATTACTCGTTATATAAGCATATCACCATTACCATTTAAATAATAGGTATGTATGCTTTCAAAGCCCTTCAATCGAAGCTTGACCACGCCCACTTGGTTTATGTCTGGGTAATATGACCATTTATTGGGGGCGTCGCCCACCCCTCCCCTCCCTCGGGGACCTGGCCCCCCGTCGAGCAAACCCTGGCGCCACCCCTGATCTTTGGTAAGACCAGTTTATTTCACTCTCGGGCTATACTCACCTATTTCACAGTTGGCTCCTTTAAATCCTGCCGGACATATGCATAGACCAGTTATGTCATCACATACACCGCCATTGTAACATACGGGACAGTCAAGTTCACATGAAGGAGGGTTCCATTTTGGAGAAGGACACGCTTCAATGAGACATTATGCATTAATAAGTTTAAATTACTAGCATAATGATATCTTATCATGATATCTATATATCATATGACAAACTGTGAAATATAAGAAGATGCAACTAGACTCCATTGTAGAAGTCTAGTATGTACTATATAGCCAGTCAAATAAAACCTATAGGATTATATTTTCCATTACCTCTAACAATGAGTCTCATTATTCCATGGTTTCCATCTTTTCCATATTCATCTTGATAACATTCATAAACACCGCCATCTTGCTTTCTTACATTTTCAATTTTGATTGTCGAACTTCCGTTCCATTTTGAGATGACGTCACCGTAGTTATGAGTCCATCGTAGATCAGTCATTGGTTGGTTTGTGGTCATAACTATTTCTACGTTCTCTCCTAATCCAACTGTCAATGTTCGTTGTTCAAACGTAATTTTTGCTTTTAAAGTTAAAAAGAAAACGTGTTAATAAGTGCAAGAATTAAAAAATTTAGCCGACAAATATGGTATAGTGCTGGTGGTGGAACAAGGCTTTTCGGATAAGGACTTTAAACCGTAGGCCCAGTGTCAATTAAATTCAATTCAACATTTATTTTACTTCCTTCCAGAGATAAATAATACAATGGTTTTTAAATAAATTGAAAATGCACAAAATTGATCATGAAAATTAAAAAGACAAGAGTAAGGAAGATGGCAAGACCCGAGAAGATAAAAAAATAACCAATCTTGTGATTGGACAGCCAGAAAAAAAGAAGATAAAATCAAAAGAGACAGCACATGACAGAGACAAAAAAAAGACAAAACATTCAAAACAAATCCAAAACAGACCGACAGACCAAAAAAAGTGGAATACAGAGCTATAAGTGTTTTTTGAATTGGTTAGCAAAAATGTCAATGGAAGATGCTTTGACTAAATGAGAGGGTAACGAGTTCCAAAATTTAGGGCCCAAAAATCTAATATTATACTAGAAATAATTGTTTCTGTGGGTGGGTATACGAATATTGGAGCTACTTCGTGTACTGTAATTATGAAAGGAGTAATTGGATTTGAAAATGTTACAGAAATGAGTTGGTAAGTGACCGTGATTGGAGGCGTACATAAATAGACATTGCTGAAGGGAGTTAATGTCAGCGAATTTTAGAAAATTGAGATTAGAAAATTAAGGAGAACAGTGAGAAAATGGTGGAGCGCCAGACATAATCCTGATAGCCTTCCTTTGAATGATTTGAAGTTTACATAAGTTGGAAGGGTAGGTGTTTCCCCCAAACAACGATGCAGTAACTCAGAAAGAGGGGAATAAGGGAGAAATAAAGAATACGAAGAACGTTGGGGGAACATATGAGGATAACCTAGAAATAATACCAAGCCTTTTGGATACTTTATTTTCAATTTGGCTGATTTGATTTTCTCCAATTTAATCCACTGTCAAGATAAACCCCTAAGAACTTAGCAAATTGGGTATTTGGAATTTCATGAATAACAATATAAATTTTGAAAATTGAAATATCGAGAGTTTGTGATTTTTTGGGGCTTCGAAACAGGATGAAGCTACACTTCTCGTGATTGATTGAAAGTTTGTTGGCGGCAAAATATTGAGAAATGGAAATTAAATTATAATAATAATAATAATAATATAGAAATTTATATAGCGCCTTTTGCCAAAGGATACAAGGCGCTTAGAAAAGGTTTATTGTAGGAAGAGGATTATTTAGGAAATAAATGAGCTTTTAAGAGTTTTTTGAAGACTTCAGTACTACAAGCATTTCGGATGGAAATACGAAGATTATTCCACAGTTTTGGAGCAGAGGAAGAGAAAGATTTATCACCAGAAAGTTTGTTGGATTTGGGAACAGATAAACAGGAACCGGAAACAGAACGGAGAGAATAGGTAGAGGTTAAGAAAATCAACAGGCAGGAGATATAACTAGGATTGGAGGACTGCAGTGTATTAAATGTCAGAACTAATATGCGGAACAGGATTCTCTGTGACACTGGAAGCCAGTGGAGATGATTAAGAAGAGGAGTGATGTGACAATATTTGGGTCTGCAACATACAAGGCGAGCACACTTATTTTGAAGTTTCTGAATACGACTTAAATTATATTTACTGATACCATAGTGTAGTGAATTACAGTAGTCAAGCCTGGAGAGTAATAGGGCACAAACATTATGACAGGTTTCAAAATCAAGAAATTTGCGGATGCAGGATAAACAACGAATCTGCCAATTTATGGACCGAGAAAGGTGTGTTATATGAGCAGTCATATTCATTTCATGGTCGAAAACAACCCCGAGATTTCTGATAGTTGGTGAGTGTCTAATAATGTTACCGTCAAAATAGAAGACAAGATTATCAAGGATTTTATAGGGATAATTTGAAGAAGCAATGAAGAATTCAGTTTTGCCACTGTTAAATTTCAGTTTATTATGGATCAACCAGGATTGTAAATCGGTGACGCATTTAGATAATCTGAATAAACAGCAAGCAGCGTCACCAGGGGTGTTTGGGTTAAAAGATAGGTACAGCTGAACATCGTCAGCATAGATATGATACAAAATTGAATGCCGACGGATAATGTCACCAACGCAATGAATGTACAAAGAGAAAAGCTGAGGACCAATAACAGAGCCCTGAGGGACTCTGAAATTAACACGAACTTTATCAGACAAGGCATCCCTGACACGAACCCTGCAAGATCTATTACTAATATAAGAATGGAACCAATTCTTTACAGTGCCATTAAATTAGAGTTAACAGTATTGAATAAGGAATGGATATTTTTGTTAGAATATAGAATAGTAGTGTCGTCAGCATAAAGAAAAAAAATAAGGTTGGAAGACAAGTGAATATCATTAATATATAAAAGGAATAGAAGAGGGCCCAATAAGGATCCCTAGGGGACAACACAAATAATCTGGCGAAAACTGGTGATGGTGTTACAATATTTAGTGCACTGTAAACGGTTGGAGAGGTAACTTCGAAAAAGATTAAGGGTTGGATTGCGGATACCATAGTGAGAAAGTTTAAATAAAAGGATATTGTGGTCAATTGTGTCAAATGCTTTGGAGAGGTCAATAAAAATTACTATAGTAAACTAGCTATTCTCAAATGCATCGACAATTTTATTGGTGAGGTCAGTAAGAGCAAGGGATGTATTTGTAGCCTTTTCTAAACCCAAATTGTCTGTCATAAAGTATATTAAATTTTGTAATAAATTTAAGAGCTTTGTCGTAGATAATTTTTTCAAGGGCTTTTGGGAAAATTGATAAGATTGAAATAGGGCGATAATTTGAAAGATCAGATTTAGGTCCAGATTTAAAAATTGGTGTAACACAGGCTAGCTTTATTCTTTTAGGAAAGACTTGGAAATTAAAAGGTTAAAAATATGACATAATGGGTTTAGTGATGAAGTTGGCAACATGTTTAATGACTTTGGTATGAAAATTATCAATACCGGGTGATTTATTGACTTTAAATGAGTTTAATATACAGGCCACTTCAGTTTTATTAACAGGGGTTAGAAAAATAGAATTAAGTGTAGGGTTGAGTAAGAATTCCTTAAAGGATTTGTTAATTTAGGGAATTTTGCTAGCTAAAGAAGGTCCAATTTCAACGAAGTAGTCATTAAATGCAGATGCAATTGTGGCGGGATCCTTAGTTTGTTCGCTATTACAATTGAAATAGGGATTTCTTTGATTATTGGGGGATTTTTTATCAGCAGATTTATAGTATTCAAGGTAGACTTGATATCATTTTGTGTTTAAGGAATAAATTTTTGAAGTGGCTAGCTTTGGTGAATTTAATTCGTTGCGAAAGTGTTTGTAATTGGTTTCATTTTTGTTAGATGGGCAATGAACAAAGTTTGCGTAAAGTCTTTGCTTATATTTAATAGAGTTAAGAAGGCCGTCAGACATCCATGGTTTTAGTTTATGAGATTTTTTTTTTACATTTTTGAATGGAAAATGTTCTTCATAAAGATTTTTGAATATGATTTCAAAATTATTGTAGGCTTCGTCAGGGTCATGTACATCAAGGACTTCAGACCACTGTTAGTTACAAATTTGTTGTCGGAAAGGTTGAGGGAATAATATTTCTAAATCTTGGTATTGCTTCCCTATCTGAGCCAACTGCGTCATTAGGTGGGTGAGGAATATTGAATAGATAGGGTATATTAAAAACAGGGAGATGATCACTTATGTCACTGTAGAGTAAACCACTAAAGTTAGGGCAATCAAACATATTGGTAATAATATTGTCAAGCAGGCTAACAGAGGTATTTGTAATACGGGATGGTCTATGGATAAGAGGGAGATAAGGATAACTAAAGAAGGAATTTACGAAGTAATGGGCATCTTTGCTAGATTCATATTTAAGGATATCTATGTTGAAGTCACCAAGAACATAGGCATAACACTGTCAAACTGATCAATACATTTCGTAGAATCAAGGGAGGGAGCTCAATACAGGGTGCCAACAATAATGTTTTTCAGATTAGGTTGAATAATTTTGATAAAAATGGACACATTAGTTAGGGCTAAACCATAAAAGACTATATGCAGTAAGAAGAGTCCTAAAAGTAACTCATGAATTCACCGGGAGCCAAGTTGCTTGAGAATAGGTGATGTCGATGTCAGAATGATTCTAGCATCAAACCTACCTGTAGGAGCTGCGCCCGCAGTTATATTCAGCAATAGAAAAACTACGATAGCAAACCTAAACAACATTTCCCTAACTTAGCTTTTCCTGGTGGAGACACTGATCTGCAAAGATCAAATGACGTCTTGCCTAAACCCAATTTTAAGTCTGATAATAGTGCCTGTAGGATGAGATATCTCGTAGATTGTAGGAAAACAATATTAATCTCAGCCATTAACGTAAGGGCAATCCAAAAACAGCGGTGTAGAGAAGAGTTTGTTTTTCACGTAATTCAAGAACATCGAATTATTCATGAAGAGACTGTGAGATATGAAAGTAAACCTGGCAGAACATTAATAACATCATCAGCCTTCATATTTATTTTTAATTTTTAATATATATGCAGAAAAAAAAACAAGAAGAAAGAAAAAAAAACAAGAGTGAGATTTGAATCCCATACGTTCGATTATCTTTAAACACAAAATGTGCATCTATACTGCTCGACCTCATTTCACTTGATACATATAGCCAGTAAAGTTATACCCCTATAATACAACAACAACAATCAGCAGATATAAAGATATAGCGAGACAGAAGTGCGAAGGTTTGTAATCTCAGAATATCTTGTTTTGTTTATAAACGATTAATAGGCATAGAAGCGACTCCGGAGTGTACTCTCTAGTTGCGAAAGAGTGAAAACCAGACTAAAAGTGTACCTACAGTGATCATTTAAATTAGAGTATAAAGATAATAAGTGGAATCTCACTGTATTTATTTATTTAAATTCTCATTAAACAGCTGGAAACCATACAATTTAGGGCAATAAATAAATGAAAACAAAAACATAAAAAGAAATTAGGCATTCTTGGAAATTTTATTAGTAAAACTATAAAAAAATATATCAGTAGAATTGTCTTTACCAAAACAAACATTATAAAGACTACAAATACGGGACGTAAAACCATTTTAGTAACATTCAACAGATTACACAACAGCCAGCAGCTCAAACATGAATTGAAAGCGCAATCAAACATAGAATTCATACACTTACAAAAACTGAAGATCGAACTTTTTGGAGACGGGAACATTAAGGAGGGGAATGAGAATTGGACACAATGGGGACGGAAAGTGAAACATACAAATGAAAAAACTAATAGGATTATTAAAACACCAACAATTACGTCTGATCTTGCCAAGCATTCAATTAGCTTTGTTTACAGCAGCGTCAATTTGTTGAATAAAACTGAGTTTTCTATTAATAATAATACCATGGTCTTTATGTTGTTGAATTCCATCTACTGAATTGTTATTTTAATATGATATCCATGAAATAAAGTTTGGTTTTTGTTTGTAATTGTCAAACAACTTACATTTAGGGATATTTAGTGTCACCTTCCAGGTAGTGGTCTATATGAATCAATCATTTAAACCAATTTTAAATCGTTGACAAACAATAAGCTGGTGGAATAAAGATTATGAGAGAGGCCATTAATGCATAGATTGAATAAGAGAGGAGCCATGATCGAACCTTTTGGAATTCCGGAAAGAACTGGAAGCCAGTCGGATGACTGACCTTGGGTGACAACGCACTATTGTCTTCCGCTATAGGTAGTTATCGAACTAATTCAGAATGGGGCCGAATATGCCAAATTTTGGAAGGTAATAAAGAGGCGAGTTTAGTTAGACAGGATCTTAACGGAAGAAAACCATGCTGATAAGGACTGAGAACAGGAGAGACGTGCATTAGATCAATTTCAGGGGCTTTACGGGTACCAATCGGTGAGAGGTGATCGGCAGCTTGAGTTCTGGCAATTGGAATAGAAAATAATTTGTCAACGGGATAGTCAGCCAGGGAAAGAAGGGAGGTCTTCTGATGGACCACTACTTCTAAAAATTGAATGAAAATAATAATTAAACATCCAAGCTTTGACAATGGGTGTGAAGACTAAAGGTTTGGAATTGAGTTTTTTAGGAATTCCTCATTCATGACCAAAACTTTTTAGAATTACTTTTCATTTTATATGCGAGTGTTAGTAAATAAATATAATAAGTAAGTAAATAAAAAAAAATTTAAATCTGCACGTGCAGATTTAAAATTAGCCATGTATTATCAGATTTGTGTATATATTTCAGCCTCAATGAATGCTCATTAAACTATATAATTCAGCATCAAACCATGAGGATATTTTTGGATTTCAGTTGGCACAAGATCACGAACAGTGGCTAAACTAGATCGTAACAAAAATCCAAAGAATCATTATTGCACAAATCAAGCAAGTTCCAAGGAATATAGTTAAACGTATTGTTAAATCAACTTGGTCTAATTTCCTAAAATTATTTTTAAAAAAATATTGTTAGTTTTTGTTACTACAGGATGACGAATTGGTAAAAGAAAATGAACATGTTAAAGAAGAATGTTCAGAATTAAAAATATAGTTATTGCAACACTCGGTGAAATATCTTGCTACATAATGTCTACAATTGCACCATTACATGTAGGATGATTATTGCACTAATGAAAAGATGAAGGATTAACAAAAGTCTAAAAAAATCTACTCATTGGTGTTTGAAGACGACGGGGGTTGAGTCCATTACATTTGCAAAAAGTAAATATCGCCAATGAGTAGGATTTTTGCATCAGGTTTCTGATCAGATATTTGAGCAAGCTCTGAGCAAATAAATTGCGTGTAGGGAGCATATCCTTATTTGGGGGACGATATATTACTCCTACTATTATTTTCGTACTTTATGAGGCATGAATCTCTACAAAAATTGCTTCAAAATTAACACAATCAAAAACATCTAGTTTATTGGAGTGAAAATTATCCAACACAAGTAGCAATAGCCCGTCTCTTCTTTGCCTATCATCACTGTCTTTTCTGTGTATGTGGTACCGCAGCCTAACAGCTAACCTCCACGGTATCCGACCAGTTGGTCGAAATCTAGTTTGCCGAAACCGGCTTGCCTAGTTTCTGGCTACTTTGCCGTAACCCAGTTTGCCGAATCTAGTTCACTGAATTAAGAGAGTATGTATCGTGAATTATATGCTGCTGTTCATGTTTCATTGCTTTTAACTGACTTTCGGAAAAATGGTTCGGTAAAATGGGTTTCGAAAAACTGGGATTCATTGTGTTTGAGTCAGTAAACTGGTATTTGGCAAACTGGGATTCGGCAAAGTGGTCTCGCGAATCTGGCATTCGGCAATCTGGGTTTAAACCACCTGGGCTGAACCAATGAATTAATTGGTCCAGGATTGAGTTCTATATCCTGTATAGCGCCGCTAAGTAGCAAGATAGAAAATGTTGAAACAGAGTTTGCGTAGTACAGGCGGTGAGCGCTAAATTTACTCCGTCTAGGCCGAGATATGCATACATTGATGTCACATGAGTACGATTAGGCACAAAACAAATGCTAAGCCAACTATTAGGTTGACTGAGGCAAAATCACTCAGGCATAAAGGCCTTCCATCAAGTGAGCGGTTAGTCCAACAAGATTCGTCTATTTTGTAATTTGCCTATCGAAAAGTGACGAAAATCCATAAGATAAAATTGGTTCAAATGCTTGAAATATTGCGCATCACAAATTCTCCTGTTAAAACTTCTCTAGAAATGCTAAATTGCACAATATTGTACATAATATATCAAATATGGCCTATAGGTTGAAGCATACACGTACTGTATACCTGTGGGAGCTGGAACATTCCGATGGGTTGCCATTGCGAATATATGAGTTACAGTCCATTTCTCACTTGTTTAAGAATCAAATTCTGTCTTCAGAGAGAATATTCACTTGAGATATAATAAAATTAGAGTGATCTCTTTAGGCACTCTTTTAGTGTAAAATTCACACCTTTGCATTTAAAGAGCAATATAGAGTGATGGTTTGACAAGATTGACTATTGCATTTACGCAGCCGAACATGTAATTAATATTTGTGTCGAAATTCTGGCATGATTAAATTCTGTCTCTTATACACATCTAGATGTGTATAAGAGACAGTTCCTAAACTTATATAAAAAAAATATTGGTAAGTTCACTGAATTAAGAAGGTATGTATCGTGAATTATATGCTGCTGTTCATGTTTCATTGCTTTTAACTGACTTTCGGAAAAATGGTTCGGTAAAATCGGTTTCGAAAAACTGGGATTCATTGTGTTTGAGTCAGTAAACTGGTATTTGGCAAACTGGGATTCGGCAAAGTGGTCTCGCGAATCTGGCATTCGGCAATCTGGGTTTAAACCATCTGGGCTGAACCAATGAATTAATTGGTCCAGGATTGAGTTCTATATCCTGTATAGCGCCACTAAGTAGCAAGATAGAAAATGTTGAAACAGAGTTTGCGTAGTACAGGCGGTGAGCGCTAAATTTACTTCGTCTAGGCCGAGATATGCATACATTGATGTCACATGAGAACGATTAGGCACAAAACAAATGCTAGGCCAACTATTAGGTTGACTGAGGCAAAATCACTCAGGCATAAAGGCCTTCCATCAAGTGAGCGGTTAGTCCAACAAGATTCGTCTATTTTGTAATTTGCCTATCGAAAAGTGACGAAAATCCATAAGATAAAATTGGTTCAAATGCTTTAAATATTGCGCATCACAAATTCTCCTGTTAAAACTTCTCTAGAAATGCTAAATTGCACAATATTGTACATAATATATCAAATATGGCCTATAGGTTGAAGCATACACGTACTGTATACCTGTGGGAGCTGGAACATTCCGATAGGAACACGTTATATTTTCATTGCGGATTTTTTGGGCTCAGTACGGACTCTAAATGTATGCATTTTCTTTTAGTTTTAAGGCGTATGCGGATTTTATAAGTCCGCAATGACGATATAACGTGTTTAGGTTGCCATTTCGAATATATGAGTTACAGTCCATTTCTCACTTGTTTAAGAATCAAATTCTGTCTTCAGAGAGAATATTCACTTGAGATATAATAAAATTAGAGTGATCTCTTTAGGCACTCTTTTAGTGTAAAATTCACACCTTTGCATTTAGAGACCAATATAGAGTGATGGTTCGACAAGATTGACTATTGCATTTACGCAGCCGAACATGTAATTAATATTTGTGTCGAAATTCTGGCATGATTAAATTTGTTGTGACGTCACTAAATGGGATTTTAACTCAGTTGGAAACTGAACGTATTTATAATGTAGACACATAGACAAATTTTTTTTAGGAAAAAGCCAAAAGAGGTTATTAAAAAGGGTAGGGTAATAAACATTCAGTCAATTTTTAACCGACAAGATGTTCGAGGATATTACAAAGACGTTTTAAGCAAATCTTTTGTGTAAAGTTTGGGCAGGAGGGGCTTCTGATATTCCTAGTCTTGAAAAGTTATATAGATTCAGATACTGAGGGTTATTGTCCTCACACAGCGTACATCTATCAGACGCATCGTTAGGACGGATGTCTGTAGAGGGCATTCAAATTGCCAACGTTAATATAATTTGCCAATAGACCTCTTTAAATATTTACATTGGCCGCGCTGAAATACTGAAATTAATCATCGAAAATGAATATTGCATTAAGAAAACTATAATTTCAATCATCATACCAACAGTTGCTATGGACATTTAATTTTCCTATTTTATTCATGAAATTTAAGTATACGAGATGATTAAAGTTTATTAAAATCTTAATTTTCATAGGTTTTATGAATATTGTTAACATGTGGATTATCTATTATTATTATCAAATACGATTATGTAAAATAAACTCCAGAAACCTTTGGTATAGTGCATAGCAACACTATTTTTAGTCATCCATACTGCCGTAATTTGGAAAAAGGCATTAACTCCACTTTTTGAGATTTTTGGATTTTTGTTTCTATGGCATCCTATAGATGTAATGTATCATGTGAATTGATCATATACCCCAAAAAATGTCCAGAAATATGAAATAAATATTATATTTACGCATTAACTCCAATCCATGAATGCAGAATAATTTGGAAGAAGGCATTATCTCCACCAAACAATGAACAGATAATAATGAACCAATCACAGAAGGTAATTACGCATAGTTAATTAGTCATGATAGCTTGTAAATGCACATAAGGCCTAGCTTTACTTCGGTTAAAAAAAAATGGCATATTAACAAATCTTCTACTACTAATGAGCGAGAATAGAAAAGCCTTTTGTAGGAACATGCCTGTTGGCAATGTTGCTGATTTGATTTTTTGATAATTGAGTGAAAAATCAGGCCAATAATCGCAATAAAATACAGAAAATATCATTATATTGAACGCTGATAATGATAAAAGTTATAAAATCACAATAAAAATAAAGAAAAGAATATTTTATTATCTTCAATGCTGTTAAAGTAATAAAATCACAAAAAAATTAAGAAAATAATATTTCATTATCTTCAATGCTGGTAAAATGATGTTGGCAAATCAAAGAGAGAACCTAAAACTCGTCTAACTTTGATTATTTAGATTATATTTATCTACCACACCATTTTATAGAACCATTTACCTCACCGAATAGTGTCTTTAATTTCGAATAATACCTTAAAAAAGTATAATTTTTGTTTTTGGGCACTTTTTACATGATTCGTAAATATAATATGAAGATTCGAAATATGTAACTTCGCGTTTGTAAAATAGAAGTCTGTAAATTTAGTATACGTAAATTAGAGGTTCTATTAAGTATATTAATACTATTCTTCATAATATAACCATCATATATCAATATCATTGTATTCTGATTGAATATAAAAATGATAGCAGCTTAATTTGAACAATAATAATAATTTTATCTATTTTTATACGTGTAAATTGATTATAAATTTATACTATAATATTAATTTTAACTAACATGGACTAAATTTCGTGAAATATATAATTGACACTGGCATACATTATTTGTATGCCATTACTGTAATTTGGCTACGTAAGATACACATTTCACTGGAAAAACTGGAGTTAATGCCTATACTTCAGATTTTTCACGCCCCATTGACTCCTGTTAAAATTTGGAATAGTGCATTATCTCCATTTAAATAGGGTTAAAGAACAACAATCACCATGAAAATTATTTAATATGTTTTTTAATTATATGTTTAGTATATTTGCCAAAAAAAAATTACTAGAATTCATTTCCAGTACAAAAGGCTAACTACAAACGCGTTTTGCTCAATAACTCAAAACTAGGATTTTGGAGTTAATGCTTTTTTTTCCAAATCACGGCAGTATAGCAAAGAAGGAATATTGTACATTTGTCCCTGACCAAGCAAAAATCATGGAATGCAATACATTTATATAATAAACATCACATAAAGTTAACACATTGATGTATAGAAACTGTTGCTATACAAATTAGTATAATAGAAGCCTTACATTTATTGATATAATTAAAGTTCTGTGAGAGATGTTTAGTAAATGTATTATTATTAGCTCAGTCGGCTAATCTGGTGGCAGTCACTGTGTGTGCGCTGAACCGTGGAGATCTCTAGGTCCCTGGTTCAAATCCTATCGCTGCCTCTCCTTGTGTTTCAGCTAGAGGGCTGAAATACAAGTTACAATAGCGCACCGTCTTTCGGATGAGACGTTAAAGCCGTTGGTCCCGTGTGCATTATGCCCCATGTGCACGTTAAAGAACGAGTACACTCTTCGGAAAAGAGTAGGGGAATGTCTCCCGGTGTACTGCCCAATTACCACCAGAAGGACCCCACTGGAAATAAGTCTTCTTCTAGACTTTCGTGGGCTATCCTTGGTGTTTACACCGAATAAATCCATTCCAATCCAATAACATTAATATGAAATAAAACCTTAATGTGAATACAACATGGATTGTTATCGCCATAGCAACGAATGAAAACCAATAAAATTGCTGTTTATTTGTCTTTACTTTGAGCAAAAAATCAAGAGATTTTTTTTCATATAATACACAGTCTTTATTGAAAAAAGTTGAACAATATGGTGTTAAAAAAGGTCATCACCATAGCAAACATTGCTAGCAAACTCAATGAAAACTTGAAGTTTAATGAAATTTTTTTTATTAATATTATAGAATATTAATGAATAATAAATCTCAAATATAATGTCATATATTGTATCACAATATGGATTTTAATTTCCAAATAAAATCAGCTTGAAAATCTATGAAACAGTGGCGTACATAACAAAAGGTCATTACTATAACAAAATTTCAATGTATAATGAAAAACTGAAATATAATAATGTTATAGTTTAATAAAATTTTATTAATATTAGAGAATAAAATTCAGTTATAAAATATCTCAAAATAATTCCACTTATATATGATTAAACAAATTATGAAACAGTGGTGTAGAAGAAAACAGTGTCCTCACCATGGTAATCATCACTATAGAGACTGAGACTAAATATCAGTTTATGTATTTAAGATCTACATTTTTTGGTATAGTGCATATCAACACTATTTCTTGTCATCCAACACGTCTTTGTGTATGTTTTCCACGTATTGTCCTTTTGTTAATGTACGATTAGGATGTGTTTTTTTTTTTGTGATTATGCTAATTGATTTTGGTGTGAATTTCATGCTAATGTCTTTTTGTTTGTCCTTTTCCGAATGTACGTTTTGTCGTGATTCTAATTGTTGCTGTTTTTGTTTTTGTATTTTTTCTCCTGAGTATGTCCTTTTTCTCTGTGTTTTGATCTTCTCGCTTGTTGCATTTTAATGATATTTTATCTTTTAATAATCTTGTATTTTGTACATTTTGTAAATCTACTCGCAATTAAGTTATATTTTCCTGCTATGAGTTTTGATAATATAAAACAGAATGAATGAATGGACATTTAATTAAGATTTTAGGTGTATTGTAGATATGGTTGATAACTAGGATATTATTTTTTTATCATTTAATAGATTTTGAGAGTTGCATTTAAGCTGAATTATCCAATACTGCAGTTATTATATCCATATAAACAATGTTGAATCAAAACTTTGGTGATGTGTCGCCATGCAGATCGGTCTTTTTTATGGTACCGATTCAGGTTTTATCAACATTTATCTGTGTCTATCACATCTCACCCATCCCACATTTTTATTTTGCATTAAGCAATCTGTTCACTCTATATGAAGCATTGTACAATGTTTTTCTTTCTTGACTTAAAATACCTTCATACATTCTGATATACTGTATATTTCAAAATACACATATAATAGTCAAGGGGACTATGTAATTCAGTTGGGTTTTGATGAATAGAAGGTCCCACTTATTTAGGTATGTGTATTATGTACCAAACAACACAGTTGGTCGTTGACTTGAAGAATCCTGATAGACACTGTTAAACCATATTGAGATGTGTGGAGATGTCACAAACATAAATTCAAACAAATAGCCGAAATGCAACTACATCCACATGGAATGGAGGCATTTGTATACAGGCTTATTACCAGGATTAATAATGGTTAGAGAGTGGTATCGATTCTACAGACTTTTCTCCGTCACCCCAACAGCAAGAATCCATTGTTTTTGCCACTGCCCTCGGGTACCCCCAACTTTAATTGGTTTCCCTAATTATTTTTCAAGTATTTGGGTTTTAATAAAATGAAAGGTGTTACGTATACAGCTATAGACAAGCTACTGGGAAGAAATTTATTCACAAATGGGTATAACTAAGATTATATTATTTCATATGACATGCACTGGTTTTGTATGGGATATATCACTAGTTCTTAGGCCTAATTTATTTATTTGAAGGGTCAAATTATATTTAGATTTGATGTCACGGACAAAGAAAATCTATGAGTTACTAGCAACTTGTTTATGAACATAAGGTAAACTTCCCAGATACTGTGGCCAAATTCACATGTTGGCCGCACAGATCTTTGAGGGTTTTTTTTTTTTTTTGGCAATTTCTGATTCTCTTTTATTTTTAATTGTACTACAGAACAATATTAGGACACTAAATTCATTACAGTGTTCGCAAACATTGGTATATGATATTTTCCTAAAATAATTAGGACACTTAATTTTACACAATTTCTTGCTTATTGATGATCTTTTATTTCTTGCTTGTGTAAAGCCATCACAAAAAAATTGCCAACATCAGGGGAGGAGCGATGTCCCAGAACCTGTGAAGGGGGTCCAGGTGGCAAAGTCTACGGAATCTCTAATAATTTAGTGACTGTAATACCCCTTTTACACTGCAAGCAAAATTCCGGACGGAATCCGGGATTTTACAATACCCGGGTTAAAATCTCCCGAGTTGTGGTTAGTGTAAACGTCAAAAAGTCCTACTTAGGTTGCCAAACCTTCCGGGATGGACGTGCGGACACATCCAGCGTACGACAACCCGGGTGTATTCCGGTGTCGCCAGTGTAAACAGCACCGAATTTGATTCCGGAATTAGGCCTTACCTGGCGCCTACCGCAGTGGTCAGGTAGGCCTAAACTTTCCTAACAACGGGCTAGGCCTAGACACTTGTTAAATTAAACCCTCTACGCTCGGGTACAGACATGATACCAAAACTGCTGATTTAATTATCATAATTTAAAAACAATCTGCAGTTACATTGCTTCAATATTGACAATTGATTGTAGCTTCGTCACGACAAGGAACTCGAGCGAAGTGATGATCACCATCGCAACAAAACTGAGGGTTGTATTTGAACAAGAGTTCGTTGCCAGTGTAAATGGGAGCAACTCGGGTTCAACCCGGACTTTTTCGTTGGATGTAAATTGGAAATGTTGCATGACGTGCATAACTTATTCCTTGTTGTCACATTCAGCCACCGTGTGGCGCTGTTTAGCGTTGAGTTGAGAATAAATCGGTTGTCAAGCAAACGGCCATTGAGTTATTACAATCTGGTTTTAGTGTCTTTCATTATATTTGTTATTGTAACAAACAACAGGAAATGCTCCCGGGATCACCCTGGAAGTAACCCGGGTCGATTCTGCCTTTGGCAGTGTAAAAGGGGTATTAGTGACTGTGAGTGCTTAAGACCCGTAATCGATCTTACAGCCTTATATTCATTAAAGGTTACATATTATTATTCTTCCCTAATGGACAGGTTGAGATCTATCACTCTAACGGGAATCTGCCACCGCAACTGGCAACTACTTAATTTAAATTCTCGCAAGATTAGAGTTTGTTGAGAACTGACGGTTTTAAGTAGCATGATAAGTGGTAAAGTATATTTTCATCTATTATGTTGTTTACGGGCTTGTATGCAGACTGAGGCGGTTTAGGGCTCCGGCTGGGTCCAGAGGCCGAGAAGCTCCGACAAGTAGCATTTTGAGACCGAATTTAATGGATTTCTGAAACCCATAATTAGTGGATATTCTATTTAAATTTGCATCCGTTTTTGTGTTGTTATGTTCTTGTTTCAGTCGAGTCGCCAAAATATTTTACAGGGTCGGCGGACGTTTAATGTTTTCGGAGACTGGTAATAGAAATTGTCATGACTTCCTTTCCTTGTGCAAGTGTAACTGTGTATGAAGTAGCGTTTCTTGAATGTGGTAATTTTTCCACAAATTAGTTTTTCTCTATCATATTGACTTTGATTCTTATGTTTACTTCTCGTCGTTTACACCTAACTAAATATTATTTTTACCTGCAGGCGTCCATACAACAGCTCTCAACCAAACGTGAAGTTACATGCATAATCGTAACAAAAACACAGCATTTTTTTTTCAGTCATACTAAGTGTGTTCAACTTATTAGTTCGGCGCACAATCGATGTTTGTGCAATTTCACACATCATATATTCATTAAATACCAGGGATTTATAGCCTAAAAACTCTTCGCCAGTAAAATCTTGGGTCTACTCATAATAAAAACAAGTCTATGTTCAAGTTTTTATTTTTAATCTGCTAGGTCATATTTAACTGATCTAAGACTACCAATGTTTTGGCGTTTGTCGATTGGTTGGTAACGGATTTAATTCTAGATCTGGGTGGGGTTCACCTCTACTTCACATTAGTCCAGTGTTGTGTTTTGGCCTTCACTTTATTGAAAAAAATATTAATCAAAATGTTTATTGGTTATTGTCAGATATCATCTTCTTATTCTTCTTTCTTTCTAACCATATTTTGTGCGCACGATATCCTAAAATTGGCGCGAGCTACGCACATGGCAGCTTCAACGAACATTTGGCTTGGCCTGGAATAGCCACAATAAGGTTTTGAATGTGCTCAGTCATGCGTGACGTCATGTACACGCATTTTTGCGTTTTTACATTATCGATCATATCCAATTGTCCTAACCAATTGTCATTTCTCAATCATATTCAGTAGTCATAAACTTTAAGTCAAGGTTGAATATCACGTACCGAAAAATTTGCGTAACACGCGCACGCGTGCGTCAAAATTTCAAGATGCTCAGAATCACTTTTTGACTAAATTCGAGCACTATCAGGTCATTTTTAACATTTCAAAATTTTTTGACATTTTGACGTGCGCAGCACGTACGGAAGCTAAAAATTACGTTTTGTTTTTTTTGTTTTTTTTTTTACATATTTTGGTTCCTGACATTGTTTTCACAAATTTCCATTCTTTACGGTTATCTTATGGCCAATAGCAATGCCGTACGCGTGCACCAAACATAAGAATCTTTGCACGCGATTGTGCCGATATACAGTGAAAATATGCTAAAATCAGGCCTATTTTTAATCTGTTATAGCTCCTTAGGATGAAGGTGACCCTCAATTTTTATTATATTTTCTGAAAGCACATGAGTTGTAAACATGTTGATGATTGGACATTGTGACGTAATCATATTGCCATCTAAATTCAATAAAACTAAATTTTATCTATAACGTCATTTTTGAAAATACGCATTTGAGCTTATCTCGCTTATCCTTGATCAATCGTCTCCCAACTTTGAGTACGTTATATCTGAGACAGATTTTTTTCATATATGATTTCTTTTACATTTTGTTGACGTCATCATGGTCAAAATAAATGTGTTTTATGACTCTCCTCATCTTTCGTTCCTCAAAATTTTGATGACCATATGTCATCCTAACCAGTCGTAATTTCTGAATCATATTCAGTGGGCATAAGTTTTAGGTCAAGGTTGAATATCATGTACTTTAATTTGTATGTGCGCGCGTCATAACGTGCGCATACACGTGCGTCAAAATTAAAATATGCTTAAAATCATGCCTATATTTAATCAGTAATAGCTCCTTAGGATGAAAGGTGACCTCCAATTTTTATTACATATTCTGAATGCACATGAGTTGTAGATATGACTTTATAGATCATTATGGCTGATCGGACATTTTGACGTCATCATATTGCCATCTCAATTTTTAAAAACTGATTTTTTTTAAAAATTTAAACGTCATAATTTTTATACTCACTTGAACGTATCTCACTTATTGTTGATCAATCGTCTCCAAACTTTGTGTATGTTATAGCTGAGACAGTTTGCTTTTACAATGTGTCATTCATTTTTCACTTTGATGATGTCATCATGGTTTTTAAAAAAAATTAAGTTTTTCTGACTCCTCCCCCCACCTCTTTCTTTCTTCAGTTTTTTCAGAACCCCAAACAGAGCGCGGCAGGTTTGATATTGCTTTGCACTGTTTGAAAATCCTGGCTACGGTAGTTTCCCATAATTCATAATTTTAAGCGCCTATAGATTTCTTTTGCCTGACAAGCATATCGCCTAACTCGTCCTCAGTGACGATTTCAAATCTGGATACTTTTAGTTTCTTTAAATACATTTTTTTCATAATTATATTTTTTCTCGAGGGCAAAATATTTTGCTTCGCGGGGCCAATTTTGGCTCACAGGCCGCCTATTAAGAACCAGGTTGATATATCATATCTGTTGATTTACAAGTACAACCAATGTGATTTTGAAGATCTTTAAATATCAATTTAGGTTCGATATTGAATTTTGCGGAAAATCTCAGACTCGAGATGTTTACAATAAACTGAACTACATTTCTATTTAGTTCTGATTTAGTCCTAGCCTACTATACACTGTTGAACAATCCCTAATACCAGTTGTTAGTCCTACCTACCTGTGACCAACACAGTGAATTGAAAGAGGAGTATCCTCACAAATAATGCAGCATTGAAGCCCATTGCTGAAACGTTAATCTATCTGACTTGTAACTAAAATCCTACCTTACGCAAAGCTATCCAATTTTTAGAAATCTATCTTAAAAATCATATTTTACTTCCTGAAACCTTTAACCTTATACGCCTAACATGTTTATAAAAGCATCGGGGCGTAAACAAATGCAGCAGTAAGTATTGTGTTAAGGCTTCAAAATTTTACAGGGAAGTAAACATGCATGAATAAAGGTATTACTCACAGGGGGAAATTTTATAAAAGTTCTTCAAGATCTATCAAGAAGCATTAGTTGTAGTACTATCGATTTTAATTTTAGGATGATATCATGAAGAAATTTAATTTACTCTCATCATAACGTCCTCCTTATATATTAATTTTGCATACAGGGTAAAAAGCTAAATCAGTGGTTAAATAGGCCTCTATTTGCTCCCAAACACACAAAGTGCACTTTTAATCTATCATTTTAATTTGCCTCTCGAATGACTGATAAACTAGTTGATAATTCCAAGATGGTTTTCAGGTATGGTTTTGATGCGTTTTGTGCTACGACATGAAAGAGGAAGTTCCCCCTCCAATTCACAACCATTTTAGAACTTGGGTTCCGATTTCAATTAGAATTAGGGACTTTTCGAAATCACGACGGAAACGCTAAGAGACCGTATGCAAATTAGAATGTTTAAGTCGTTGAGATCGGTCGACTAGAATGGTAAATCATTTTTCGATTGGCTGGTGAACGTATGCGGATGACGTAATATCAAAACATAAACATGGAAGGAAATCAACAAAATGAATTTTTATATGCGCTTGATATTATCGACGAAGAAGAATTACTTCTTCTATACGATTTAAATAGGTCAAAAAATCTGACATTACCTTATTGGCGATACAAACGGTTGAATTTGGAAAATTTGGAAGGCGATGAATGTGAAACCTACTTTAGGTAAATCTTCCCCTCTCCATGACCGATCGTCGATCTTATGCCTAGGCCCTAGCGTAGGCCTAAGTCCACTGTGGGCATGGCCTGCCCTAGTACGGTAGGACAGCTAGGCTAGGCCTAGGCCTATTTATGTATGTTTATCGAATGTATTATCTTTCACACACAACCAAGACTCTATTCTAAAAATAATATCTTTATTAGTATTAGTTTGTTTATCACCCTATCTGTTCTAATGCATGCTAGTCTGGATGGTAAATTTGGTAAAACATGATTGATAGAATAAAAAAAAACTGCCAAATTTCACCCTTGGTAAAATATATTAATATAAAATAAGAACGATATCTAGGCCTACTATGTCTAGGCATAACCGTTCAATTAAATTTTAAAAATTTTAAAAATAAATTAAAATAAAATATATTGTTAGTTTTTTTCCCCAAAATTATTTTTATTTTTTCAGTACCTTAGAAGATATGCGCGAGGGTGATTAACTAATATTTTTTTTTTATATAAATCAGTTGACTAAATGCACAAACGTAGAAATTGTCTTTTAAAATTTTAAATATCAAAACATTGACAATTAAATGACAATAAAAATATTAACCCACACACAATTAGATTACAAAAAAGCATTTTTTCATAGTGAAATTCACTTTCTATATGGCAACATTATGCATGGTTTCGAATTTGATTTAATTCATTTAAGATTCAAGAAGAATGACATTCTTAAACTGAATGAAGTTTTCCAACATTCCTGGTGAAATACGCTGCCGTAACGGGGCTATATTTAATGGAATAGAAGCACTATGTACACTGCTAAGAAGAGGTGCATATCCGTGTCTCTATGCAGACTTAATTCGACCTATCGTTGGCCGTTCTGTCCCAGGGTTGTGTATGGCAACATATGAGGTGTTGGAATTAATCTACAACAACTTTCATCACTTATTAACGTCTCTGGATCAACCTTGGCAGGCACCACAACATTTGCAAAACTTTGCTGATGCAGTACATGCAAAAGGTGCTCCACTAGACAACTGCTGGGGATTCATCGATGGGACAGAGACCCATTTGCCGTCCAGGAGAACGACAAGGACTGATGTACAATGGACATAAAAGAGTTCATGCCATTAAGTTCCCGTCGGTTGCCACACCAAATGGACGTATTGCTCATATGACTGGCCCTTTCTTGGGAAAACGGCATGGTAGTGGTATGCTTGCAGATTCTGGGCTTCTCCAACAACTCCAGCAATATTCAGGTGGTCCTACTGGCAATACTCTATGCTTATATGGTGATCCGGCATACCCGTTACGACGTCAACTTCAAGGCCCATTTAAAGGAAATCATCTTACAGAACTTCAGGAACAATACAATGCTAACATGAGTTCTGTTAGAGTTTGCGTAGAGTGGATATTCAATGAGGTGGTAAATTATTTCAAGTTTTTAGATTTAAAAAAAAAATCTAAAAATGAATCTGAGTGCCGTAGGCAAAATCTACCTTGTGTGTGCCCTCCTCACAAATGCACACACAATTCTTTATGGCTCGGTCACAACATCTGTCTTTGGGGTAGACCGACAAACGTTAGAGGAGTATTTTCAGTTACCACCATTTTTGAGTGGTTGTTAAAAAATTAGGGCATCATAATGTTACTGTTTCTAAATATTTATATTTAAGCAACATTTTTCCCTAATAGTATATTCACCTTATTATAAGGATAAGGACATCCCTCTCTTTCTAGGCCTAGGGCCTAACCTACCTATTATTTATTTATGTCAAATGTATATTATTTGTGAATTAAATTTAAAGAAGCCAAAGTACAAACAATTTCACTTCACCTTAGTAGTAGGGCCTGGGCCTACTCTGTTCTATCACATGTATATCTATTCTAATTGTTTGTGAAAGTAGCCTAGGGCCTCATGACAAATAAGATTATGCCTTTGCAATAATGTATCCTATTAGAGTCCTTCCCTCAAATAAAAGTTTCTTCAATTCAGCAACACATTGGTAACTGCTTCAGTGCTAAATAAATAAATAATTATGTGACCTCCATCAATGCTGTATAACAACTTTTCTTCAAGTATTGTAGTAGTAGAAGTAGTGATGTATTCCTCTTTGCACTTGAGTGTTCTGGAGTGCTAGTGTTCAAATGATACAGTTTGCTGTTTGTAGTTGTTTGTCACTTCCCTCCTCTACCCGTCTTTGTAACAAATTATAACAAAATGTTCATAAAACTATACTGTATATCTGTGGAAATTGTTTTAGTTAAGTGTATACATATAATATACAATTTAAAAATAATCATTGCATAATAGTAGGACTGCTAATTAAA
This sequence comes from Anneissia japonica, assembly GCF_011630105.1. Taxonomy (NCBI): domain Eukaryota; kingdom Metazoa; phylum Echinodermata; class Crinoidea; order Comatulida; family Comatulidae; genus Anneissia; species Anneissia japonica. Next base: position 81,486 of record NW_022750461.1, read on the forward strand.
TGAAACTATTTTGATGGACTATAATTTGTTTATTCGTTTATATTAATACAATATATGATATAGTGAACTTGCCTAAGATTTAGATAAAATTTGACTTGCAGATCATTAATTAATGGAATACACAACAATTTTGACATATAAAATAAGATCAACTTAGAAGTTACTTGAGTTAGGTAAACTAGATTTTGCAAGCTTAACATTAAACAAAAAAAAAGCAGATGGAACAAGAGAGCAGAATAAAAAAAACATGGGGCTGCTAAATTATTAAAATTACCTTTTAATTACATATTTATAATTATTTAATTACTTATTTTTCAATACTTCCAACATTATTATCATAACATTGTTCATCTGCTGAGTTTGCTGTAGCATTTTCTCTTGCATCAAATCTATTTGTTTGGTTCTTTCAGCAGCCTCTTGCTTTCTAAATTCTGCTTCTTGCTCCATTTGCTTCTCTTTCAATCATTTCTCCACTTTAATTCTCTCTCCATTTTTTTTTATCATGAGCATAGTCTCATTCGACTTCCTTCTTTTCTTGTCTTGCACATCTTTACTCTTTGTCCTGCAGTACAAATAAGATCAATAAATATTGTCATAGTCACATCTACATTTTTTTTAATGATTAATCATGATTGATTGTTTATGAAGTACTATTTGCCCCCTTTCCCTGGTTCTTTCCTTGTAGCTGAAAGGATTTGTTACAATCATTTCCTTAAGTAAAGAAATGTCTTTACTATCATTCCAGACTACCCTTAAAAAATAGGATAATATAAAAGAGGTTGAACGATAGGGACTTAAAAAAAAGAAAATGAAAAAATGTATCCATTCTTGAATTTATGAAATACTATAATATACATATACCTTTTTCTTACTTGAGTCTGCAAAGCCATCTGGATGGGATTAGCAATTACACTAAACAAAACAAAAAATAATAATTAAAATATGATATAATTAAACACAATTTATATTAATTTTCAATTATTTTTTTGGAACAATTTATGTTTTTTCATTATTTTGAAAAACACAGTTACTCGATTTGGGTAGACTACTACTGTAATAAGTTTGCATTGTAGCCCAACAGAGAACTTCTTCAAATTTTGTTTTTATTTGTCTTTCTTTATACTATATTGAAAAAAGTGGGTCTTGGCGGGCCAAAGCCTATTCCTATATTTATTTGGGAAGGCCTTGCCTACACTGTTACAGACCTCTAGGCATAGGCGGCCTATGTCTCCAGGGCATAGGCTCAGTTTATATGCAGTCTTTGTATAGAGAATCCATCTAAGGTTTATCTACTGTATTCCTTTTTAGCAGAGTTCTGTGAATTTGCACTCTGTGAATGTAAACATAAAACATTTTTCCAATACTCCTACTCACAAAAAGTCACATGTAAGATTCAAGATGTAATATATATAATAAACCCACAATTTAGTGCTGTTCGCTGATCGGTCAGATTCACCAGCATTTCTATTTTACTAAAATCCTTACGTCATTTTAGCTCCGCCCACTCAGACAACTAACGCTTTCATGAGTACGCTAAACCAATCAAACTAACGTCCTGAACAGAACGTAAGAAAAATTGTCAGTGTAGTTACGCATGCGCACTTTGAAGTGGGCGGAGCTAAGTATGCAAACTTCGAAAAGTCCCTAATATCTTAATGGAGACAACAGTTAAGGCTGCCTTTGAAAGGCATAGACGTTAAGTGAAACAGACAAAAAAGAGCCTTAAGAGAACACTTCAAAGTACTGTTAGTTAAATGAATTTTTATATTAGAAAGATGAAACATTTTGTTAGTAATTTTATTTTATATTTCATTATATTATATTATTATATATTATATATTATTTATATATATATATATATGAAGAAGGCGTGTCCACGTGTGTTTCGAAACATATGTAGAATATAATATAACGTAACAGTAAAGAAACTCAAATACGTAAGATGTTGACTTTAGAAACACTAAAATT
>NW_022750461.1:83462-88027 GCF_011630105.1 Anneissia japonica
TTTATTAGGCGAATATTTCGGCTACTCCTGTAGTCTTTGTCAACGCTTGACATAAAATGAACATATTGAGAAACTATCTTAGCAATATACAATTTGAGAAACAATACAGTAATTAAGTCAAAGTATGTCGGCATACGTCTATAAAGGATTAATGATAATTTACAAATAAACAGTGATAAGGGTGAACAATGAATGAGCAAGTGGTGGACTGTGGGAAAGCATTACTAAAGTTAATGCATGGGGGAATTAATTCATCCATGATTAATGGATAAGCTAAACATAAGGCATAACTAAAATCAAGAACAAGAAGTAGCTATGAAAAAAAAAAATTATATATATATATATATAAAATTATACAAAGCAATATTGTAAATTAAATAAATGTGGGTATATAAAAGTATTGAAAGGCAAATAAAACATAGTTGTAATGATGGAAGCAAGAAGCCAAAATGACATAGGCCTATGTAGTATTGTATAAGGCATATAATATATATAGATATAGTGCATCTTGAAAAAATGAAACATATAAGTTCTACAATAGTATAAGCTAGAGTGAAAATACCAACAATAATGTATAATGAATAGGCCTAACAGAATAATAATAATAAAACCAGAATAAATAGAAATAAAATTATAATTAAAAGTGACCGAAAACTAAGAGAAGAATATTTAGCGGCAGAAGGAAAATTCACTGATGAATCCCAAGTCTTTATTAAAGCCGTGAGTGTGTGTTTTAAGTTTTAAAATCCATTTAAGTTCTTCTCGTTGTCTGTGTTTAGTAGAACGGAAGTTACTGGCTATGAGAGTCACTTTGAGATGGTGAATATTGTGGTGGGGGGAGTTAAAGTGTTCCCCTACAGGGAAACCAGGGGTGTTATTGCGGATGGAATGTTTATGGTTATTAAATCGTAGGCGGAATTTATTACCTGTTTCACCAATGTAATGGCCTTTGTTGCAAAGTGTTCATGATATAAGGTAAATAACATTAGTAGAATCACAATTTAGAGGTGGGGGTGGGGGACAGTTTATAGTAGATGTGTTGTTAAGTATTATTGATCTGTTTGTGTTAATATGGCTACAGACCTGGCAGCGAGTTTTATTACATGTGGTGTTACCGTTATGAGTGCTGGGTGTACGAAGTTTAGATGGTGCAAGAATGGGGATAAACTTACCCTCATGATGTTTGCAATCGTGATCGTACGTGGGAAAGCAACCTCGACTTTGACTTTGGCTTACACATTACACATTACAACTTTTATGAAGCTGTCTCTTATACACATCTAGATGTGTATAAGAGACAGTATATATATAATATTATATTATGTTGGCTATGGATTTTGGCATACTTATTTACATTAGAAAGATGAGATTTTTGTTTGTAATATATTTATTATATGATATTAAGTTATTATGATTTTTGTAATGTATGTTACTAATTGTATAGCGCCATTTTTCAGCTACGAAGCGCTGTAAGCGTCTCTCCACAATACGTCAGAAACATCCCCCTGAGTAAAGCTTGCATAGAACCAAACCCATGTGAGCTAACTTAACTAATGCAAAAAAGCAGAACAAAAATAAGAAAAGGAACTATTGAAAAGTGTGTTTTTAGATGTGCTTTGAATTGCCCAAGCGAATCACAAGATCTGAGAGAATTAGGCAGACCATTCCAAAGTAGGGCATCGATTGAAGGGAATGAATTGTCATCAATACGTTTATGGTAGACCGGTCGAACAAGTTGGATGGAGTTGGAAGATCTTGTTAAGCGCACATGGGTACATAGTGATATGTACAAAGGGCAGACGCCAGAAAGTGATTTGAAAACAATGAGGAGAAGTGTAATTCTTTCCTGTACAGGCAACCAATTGAGATGACGAATAAGGGGAGATGTATGTGTACGTGACTTACAAGAAAAATGAGCCTAGCTGCAGAATTTTGAAGTTTTTGCAAGGTGTATAAATCTTTTTTTAACTGGCCACTGTACAGTGAATTGCAGTAGTTCAGTCTTGAAAGAACCAGTGCCCTCACAGCAGCATGGCAGGTATGCCTATCTATGAACTTCCTGATTCTCCATAAGTTTCTTAGATGGAACTTAACAGCCCTGCTAACATTAGATACTTGTAGGCTGAGACCTGCTGAGACCTGCACTCCAAGAGTTCAGACACTTCCGGAAGGATGGATAATGTTGTCCCCTATTAACAGGCTTAAACCTTTATCATGATCTAAGGAAAGATGACTCTTAGAGGCACAAACCAAAAACTCAGTCTTTTCGTTCAGCTTCAGGTTGTTGCCTAACAACAACCACTATCAGTAACACAGAGGGATAAGGTCTGTAAAGTGGAGACAGTGCTGTTAGCATTGCTGGAGTAAAAAAGTGACATAAAGTTGAAGATCATCTGCGTAAAAGTGGAATTGAATGCCATAATGATTGTTATTAAAGTGTTTAATTAATTCAAATAGTTTTCATTGTTAAATAAATTATAATTAATATAAAATAATTTTATTAAAAATGATTAAACTTTTTTTTATAAAATATTTTATTGGTAGTAATTAGCATTGTGATTGATATTTCGTTTCTGTAGACTAGAGTTCATGGGAGACGCCATCTTAGATTATTTGATTACATGTCACCTGTATAACAACCACCAATCACTGAGCGGGCAAATGTAGAGACTGAATAAACATGGGCTAATAACTGAACCTTGATGCACTCCATAAAGTAGGGGATATAGGGAAGAATATGAACCAGAAATAGAAACCCTACTACTTCTACCGCATAGATAGGACTTAATCAATTCAGAGGCTCACCCAGTTCACGGCGGTTTCATACGCACTATATTGGGACAATAAGTATTTTCAACGCGCCTTTCATATATTTACGCACCGCAAGCCTCGAACGAACACACTCATGTCGCGATTGGGATCGTGCGAGCCTAGCGGAACTGCATTTTTTGGTACATAGTAAAATTGTGCTAAAATTAATATATGAGTATAATATCCCTCCATTCATGTTCTGTTTGTCTAATTATTATATCAGCTACTAAACAACATTTTTGCAATGCATGAATTTATATAAAAATCATGAATTTTAACAAGAAAATTAAGGCCGGTCTACAATAAAAATGTAAACAAACAGCGCCCTAACTCCGTAAATGTTAATACCGCTAAACATGATCGTAATTATCGTCGTTTTACAAAATTGTGCAATTTTTCTGGATGTTAGCGTTGGTCGCCAATGAACAATCAGTGTCTGTTCTTGTATTCTGTGAAATATTGGCCTGACAACTTCTTCCGATTTTTAAAAATATTCGATTGAAAACAGCAAATATTTTGGCTTTACTATGCGTTCTTGACAACTCCACGGGCTCATACGCGCAATTTTACGCGTTGTTTATACATGCGCTAGGCCTAGATTGAGGCCTAGATTTCATTGGGGTTTTGGATAGGCTTTGCTGCATTAATGTTGTTAAATGTTAAAAGTATAATTGTATAATATATACATTATTTTTATTCAGCTAATATATGATAAATACAGGCTTGCATTGAATAGCATTTTATATTTTGATGGCAATAATTAGGATGGCTCTAAAATAAAGAAAATTTAAAATATAAATAAATGTAAACAATGATCCAATATTCATCTGTGAAAATAGCCAGTATCATTTACAATCATCATTCTTCTTACACCTCAGTTTACAAATAGACACAAACGTTATGTTCTACATGTTATATTTTTAATGAACAAAATAAACCTTTAAAAAATACAAGAATCCAAATTAAACCGAAAGGTCTACTGATTAATCTCAGATACAGATAGAATAATACATACTCAAAGTTTAGGGATTCAATACTTTGATATTAATTATGTCATCATCAGGAATCCAAATTAAAGGTAATCAGATTAATACTGACAGTTATTTTTGTACAAAATGACGAGTTCATCTGTTTCCATGTAGCTTGCATATCGATTAAAACCAGATAGATGTAAACATATCTCACCTTAGTATCTGATTTTCATCCTGCGTCGTAACAATTAAAGAAGCTGAAAAGATAAATATAAATATATTTTAATTAGGCAATATATAACAATATAATTCATTCTAGGCAATAGAAAGTAAAATATTTTAATTGTTAATTATATTGTGCGCTCACTTTTCCCTTGGTTTCGATGTGGAACAAATGGCATAACAGTTTTATTATTATTATTATTATTATTATTATTATTATTATTATTATTATTATTATTATTATTATTATTATTATTATCATTATCATTGTCATTATCATTATCATTATCATTATCATTATCATTATCATTATCATTATCATTATTATTATTATTATTATTATTATTATTATTATTTCATAATAGCTTGGGAATACAAGTACAGTAACATTCCAAAACATAAAAATTCAAAAAAAGGGGCAACATTTAAAAATGGACAACCAAGTTAATGCTTAGGAAGACTGGCGCTTGCTACTAGTAAAGGTCTCCCAACAATATAACCAAAACGGATATCAATGAAAATACAACATTTGATATACTGTATTTAAGAACATGCGATATG
>NW_022750461.1:88051-89582 GCF_011630105.1 Anneissia japonica
GGATATCAATGAAAATACAACATTTGATATACTGTATTTAGGAACATGCGATGTGATTTATAAAGCATTATTGTGATGATACATAATTAAAAAACAAACAAAAAAAAGAAACATTGTACAAGAGTAGAATAATTTTTATTATTTAAAATACCTTAATATCTGTCTTAGTATCATTTTTTTTCTGCTGCTCTCCATGAACACCATCCAGCTGCTTTTTCCTTTATGTTCAAATTGATTATCTCCATGATGTATTTTGTCAGCTCGCTTGTATCTTGTTTAAAATTAAAGATAAGAAGTTATTATTGCCATTTTTTTCATTAAAAAATTATGACAGAACATCAGACATTAATAATACCACCAAAACTCAGATACTAAAAATGAAATTTTAAAGTATAATAATAATAATAATAATAATAATAATAATAATAATAATAATAATAATAATAATAATAATAATAATAATAATAATAATAATAATAATAATAATAATAATAATAATAACAATCAAATATTTTTTGACATTTTAAAATTACAAGATAAATGTTTTTATAAAACTTGGGGTCTGATTAATCCTAAAAATATGTCTATAGCGAATAGACTATGCCTAGCGTAGGCCTATTTCACGTGAGAGCATACCGCGTATACTTAAAATTTAAATACCCTCCGGACCAAACATTGTTTACTTTCACCTAAGCCCAGGCGGCAGCCTACCCTCCCGTAGGTTAGGCTATTTTTAGGGAACCTAGACCTAGTTTTGCCTATGGAAGACTGCTAGAAACATTTGAATTATATTTTTAAAACATATTAGTTATCTTGTCTGTGTTATTTATTACGCCATAAACGTCTAAAAGGTAGACAAGCTAGGCCTGCCTAGGGTAAACACGTGTATTTTAAAGGCCAAAAACGGTCATTTTTAAACTTAAATAAAATTTTTACCGGAACAGTTTAGCATGTCTTCTTCGATAATATCATGAATATTCATTATTTTTTTAATTTTAAAGCTGTTGGTTGGTCATTTAAAAACCCATATATGGAGAATAAGGAAAATATCGCTTCCACGTTAGCGCCCCCAACTACGAGAATATCTAAAATGTATAATAGTGACCAACAGAGGGCTCACTACTTATTGTCTATATTGAAACCGCCGTGAGTTTTGACAAAAACAGATTCAAGACGTTTAACCAGAATGCAATGATATACTGTGTCAAATGCAGCAGAGAGGTAAAAAAGGACAAGCATGGCACACTTGCCTTTGTCAACAGCAAGAGCGATGTCAGTATAAACTTTTAGTAGAGCAGTTTTAGTGCTATGGTGACACCTATATGCAGACTATAATGGTTCAAAGAGTTGGTAATCTTCTAAATATTTATTGAGTTGGTTAATTATCACTCTTTCCATACAAAAAAATTCTATAGAACTGTATAGACCTTCTATAGAGACTAATCAATTTCTACAGAAATTAGTATTTTCTATAAAATTGTTTTATAGAAGCACTAGTTTCTATAGAATTCTATAACATACTATATACACA
>NW_022750461.1:91676-105511 GCF_011630105.1 Anneissia japonica
TTTTTTATATAATTTTTATAGATTTTTAAGTCTTTTAATATAGTTTTAATATATTTTTTATAGAGTTTTTATAAATTTTTTATAGTTTTTTTATATATTTTTAATAGATTTTTAATAGATTTTTAATAGAGTTTTAATAGATTTTTAATATAGTTTTAATAGATTTTTAATAAACTTTTTATAGTGGGCTTCTATAGTTATTTCTATAGAATTTTCTATAGATTTTCTAAACAATTATGCTATAGACATTCTATAGTTTTTTTTTTATAGAATTCTATAGAATTTTTTTGTATGGGGCAATCAGCATTGAGCAAAATGATAACTTGGAAACAGGACGACAGTTCATCAAGATAGCATTATCAAGATTGGGTTTTTGTCAGTATGGGTTGGGCAACAGCATGTTTAAGGGAGTGAGAAAAAAATCCGGAAGACAAAGATGAGTTAAAAAGTTCAGTCAGTATTGAGAGTACAGATGATAAATGTTGTTTTAGCAACCACACAGGAAGTGGGTCAAGGCAGCACGATTTTGATGGACTCCGACCAATCACTTTTAAGATATTTTCATGAGAAACAGTTTTAAAGTTGGACAAAGTGTTAGGTTTAGTAGAGGTAGGAGAACAATGTTTCACACAGGCGGGTGACTGAATTGTCACAAGGTCGTTGCGAATATCAGCAATCTTCTGGCTGAAAAAGTCAGCAAACTTTTTTGCCAGAATCTTCGGACAATAATGATCAGGATTGTACTTGTGGTTGCTGTTTTAAGTAAGATGTTTAAGGTCAAGAAAGCAGTTTTTTTGGAACAGTTGTTCAATATATACCGAAAATATTATGGTTTAGCTGCAGAAATACAAGATCTTACTTTGCGTTTAGCAAAAGCAATTAAGAAATCCGTGTGCCTCTCAAAAAATTGTCCCCACATTCAACATATTAAAGGGTAATCAAGAACAAAACGTTAAGTAATTCCAAAGTGAAATTGTTGTCTTTTGAAAAGTCAGCAAGGCTTAAATTGATTGACTATCCGGAAACGTCCATTATTGACAACTAAATTTCCTCTTATCTACAAATGTTTATACATTTCTCAAAAAAACTACGTACATGACTTGATAAATAATGTAGGGGGTTATTCTTTATTCTATATTTTAATTTTCTTTTATGTACACAATCTAACCCGATCAACTAACTGATTAACATGTTACATAATCACCATATAGCATGAGGAAGGCAAAATAATTTTGAGTTCAACACTATTTCTAAAGGAAGACTTTAATCAGTATATATAGGCCAACGGCCTTTTAATACAAACATTGTAAATGTGAACTGATATGTTTTTTTAAAGGCACAAACAATAAATTTGAATAATGATTTCACAGTGCTGGATTTTTTTAGATTTAATAAAATAACAGATTTTTAACACAATTTGGAATAAAACGATTTATTTCTTGACTATATTGGCATTTCAAAACAGTCTTTCACTTAAATCAGGTATAAAATGTTTAAAACGAAAAGATGGACACAAAGTACAGACGTGATTGTAATCATGGCGACGTACACACAATTTAGCGATCCCAGTTCGATTCGTATGTTCACCGGTGCAACAGAACCTAACAAATCCTAATGTGAATGAATTTGTTTTCATTACCCTGAAGACTCCTGAAGACGAACAGAGAGTAATAAGTTATTTGGGTGATGAAGGAAGTCGTGAGGTAAAGATGCTTGACGGTATTGAGAAACTTTTGGCAGTTAATATGTTTCATTATTTGTCCTCAGTGTATGGGAAAAAGTTAACAACGCAAGATTTTATGGCCTCATTATACCCAAGAGATCAGGATATAGGTGAATCTGTACGACAGTATGCCCTAATTTTTCAAGATGTGATTGCTACCAAGATTTTGTCATGCATTGTTTTGCTAATCTGGAGAACCCCCCCACCTAAAAAAGTGAATAATACCCAGGTCGGATGGTCTCACCCTGGCCAATGAACAATATATGGTCACTAAATTACTTTGTTGAAAATTCACCCTTAAACTATTGTTATGGATACTGGTTCACCCTATGACAGGATTGTTCAATTAAAATGTACAAATTTACAATGCTATTAATTATGTTGGGTTGAAAGTCGGCAAAGAAACATAGCTTTTCTATTATTATAAATGTAATGTCAGGAGTGTAAAGATTCTTGTTACGAGCAGCTAATTTAAAACCTACTGTGGTGGAAGATGGGACCGAAAGAATAATCCCTGGAAGTTGTTCCAAGGACATAGAAAGTGGAACGTTGTGGTGGAATGAGCTAAGGACCGTTATACTCCCAAGAATATAATGGTTGCAAGGACAGTTGGCGTAGTAGAGAATGATGTCATACCGGTAGTACGACTAGAATACTTATACCCACACATTTGATGTAACTATTCACAGAACAATGGTAATAGCAAAAAAATAAGAGAAGCAGAAGAATTCTTTAATTCAAATTGTGAAGTTGATATCAATATGGTAAAGGCTGGGTGTTCCAGTGAGTATGAAGAGACTGTTCATGAAGTTGAAAGTGTGCCCATACCGGTAGAGATTTAATTGGACCTATTTTCTCAATCTGATTGCCGTCAACTCATAAACGTCCTAGAAGAATATAAGACTGTTTTCACAACCAATGAGGACGATTTTGGTAAAACAAAATTGGTAATGCACTTCCTTCCTACAGAAAATGTTCACCCGATAAAGCAAAGTTTAGACATTTCCCTCCTAATTTATACAAAGAGCTGAAAAACAGGCCTACATTAATTTCTCTGGGAGCTGAGACTATGCTCACACTTCTCAGGAAAGGTGTTATAAAGGAAAGCTACATTGTGAGAAAGCAATGTGGTGGCCTACGCCTATGTGTTGACTACAGGAAATTTAATTCGCACACCGTATCAGATGCCTATCATTTGCCGAGGATATACCAGTCATTGGATGCACATAGTGGAGAAAAGTACTTCATCTGGGTACTGATAAATTAAAATCAGTTATGAAAACCGCTCTAAGAAAGTCTCCACAACTCTCTTGGGCTCTTTGAATTTAACAGGATGCCTTTTGGCATCAGCAACGAGCCAGCAACTTTCCAGCACTGTATGATTGTGATTTTGTGACCAGATAATTATTATGAGTTGCTAGTAATCTATTTTTATTCACATCGAACTTAATCGTCACCCAACGTTGTTACTATTGGGTGACGATGTCAGCGATGATAAAGACATGGTGCAGCCCCTGCGAACGCTGTGTGCTTAGAAAACTTCATTCCGAGGAGAAAGGCACCCCTGGTGAATATTTCTTTATCAAAACGTATTGAGCTAGTCGTTATGGATTACCTAAGTGTCAAAAGATCAAGTTATGGTTATGAACATACTAGTAATAGGTAATTTACCTTAATGTTAACGGATGACATCAAAATGTATTCATCTTGCGTTGCGGAGTACGTTAATTTCAGGATTTTACGTGCTCCACGTACGATAGGCATGGGTTTACGCATGCTTATTTCTATTTGTTTACAAAAGGGGCTGTCAGCCCGTTATATCGTCATTGCGGACTTATAAAATTCGCAAACGCCTTAAAACTAAAAGAATATGCATATTTTGGAGTCCGTAGTGAGGCCAAAAAATCTGCAATGAAAATATAACGTGTGTATGGGTATTAACTTTAAAGTTAAGGTTAGAGTCTGCGCCGAAAACTACTTAATCATTGATCATTTTACCAACTTTGCCATCATCATACCCACAATGTATCAAGCAGATAGCACAACTAGACTCCCTTTCTGTGTGGTCAGATACCAACAAACTCATACTGAACCCCTTCAAGTTTCAGGTTATGCAAGCCCATTTTGGCCGCAGTGATGTTCCAGATATGAACATCCACATATCCAATAACCGTTTAACGGTTGCTAATAAAGTCAAACTACATAGGGTAGTTCTAAGCAGTGACCTAAAATGAGAAAATCATGTTGACCTAATGGTCAAAAGGTCAACAAGGCTAATAGGAAATTATTTATGTTAAGAAAATTTAAAGATGCTGGTTTCATTAATAATGAGTTAACAGTTTGCATGAGATACATATGCCCCACCCTAGAATATGCAGCTCCATTATGGTCTGGGGAACTTAAGTTTACACCAGAAGATTTATTTGAAAAGGGTGCAGAAACGTGCATGTCGGTCCATTCTTGTAAACAATTATGTTGACTATCAGGATGTTCTCGAAACACTTGGGCTGGAATCACTCGCACAACATAGGATTTTATTATACAGAGAGTTTGATTAAAAAATTAGCAACGATAAAAGATTTAGTCACTGGTTCCCAAAATCTAAAAGTATGCCTTCAATGAAACTTCGTATACATAGAAATTATGAAATGCCTTTCCTGAAAACTGAACGTTTTAATAATAGCCCATCCCTTATCGAATGAAATTAATAGAATAAATTAAATTATGCAATTGTATATAACGTGGTGAACTTTTGAACTGATGCTTTGGGTTTGCATTTGTAGTGTCTTAATGTGATGCGTTTGTGCTTTTCAGATTTTTTCTCGTTCCTAATTGTTTCAATTCAGTTTTTGCTGCTAATGTATTTTTTATGAAGGAATTTTGGAATAAAGATACCGATTTTATAACTGCAAAAAAACCAGTTAAACATTTAATTCTTCCTTATGATATGCTTGATGCAACTCTAGAACCCTGGAAGTTGCACTTTAATGTACTTACAAACATCTAGATGTGTATAAGAGACAGGCATTTAGAGTGCCCAAATTCGAACATTTTTCAACCCCAAAGATATTTTACTGAAGTGAAGGTTTCTATTTTTTAGCGTGGTCCATCCAGCTTAGTGCTCAATCAATTAGGCTGTCTTACATTGTTCTGAGAGGTTTTCGCACACACTTATGGCACATTTTTAAAACTTAAAAACAAGAAAAACAATTGTCTGCCCATTTTAGAACTATGCTGCCCCTTCCTCTACATCTGCACTGCTACCAATAATATATATAATTAAAAACTGGGTACACAACAATCAATAGCACGCTTTATAATGAGTCTGAAATGGGTTCACTCTTGGATTGGGTTCACCATTCAATTGCCTCACACTGTTTGAAAATAACGGCTACGGCATTATTATGTTCGACATAAATCTTAATATTATATTTTTATTATAAATATGCGCAATGCAACCCGACAGGTATTTGCTACACCACAAGGAATGCACATAATAGCGAAGCACTTTGAACCCCTTGGAAAGTAGTGCTGTATAAATATTTGTTATTTTTCTTTTATTATTTATATCACTGGCCATTTAGCTGCTCTCACCCAAGAACTACATTTTGTTAACAGGGTTTGCTCACATGACTGTATCAGTATTGAGGACTTTAGTAATGTAATTGTTTTATTTTTCAGTACTCTCTGAGCAAAAATGAGAAACTCAAACAATTTAATTTTGATAGGGAATTCGAGAGATCAATTAAGATATTAACGTTCAACCAGAAAAGATTGAAACTAACCAATTTTCCCTGAATGATAGATATTTTATTACAAAATTCTTTACATTAATTATCACCCATTTTAAAAGTCTATCCAAAAGAATAGAGGAAATGTAGGCTTTAACTGTGTTAATTGACGGGGTTTTTTTTCTTATTCGTTTTTTAATGAATAACTTACTTAAATAATACAAATTTGGCAATTAAAATATATCTTTATTGCTTAAGCTCATGACAAATAGTATACGAATAGTAAATGTTTTGCTTTAGTGCATTAGGAAGAATTATTTTCATTAGTTGAACAACTGACTGTTCAATTCAACGAATGAAAACAATATACATATTCTACCTATCGCACAAATACAGAATATTAATTATTTGTTTTTATAACACTCCTAAAATAGATCCTTGTCTTTTGATATTTTATTCGTAAAAATTATGTAATAAATAATAATAATTCTGGATTTATATAGCGCCTCATGTTGACACAACCTCGAGGCGCTTAACAACAACAGAGAAGAAAAAAAAAACCAAAACAAATGCAAAAGTACCAACAAATTATTTTCAAATATTTGTTTTAAGTTTAGTTTAATTAAGTTGATGATTATCAATAAATGTTGTAATTACAATGCTTTGGTAATTGGAACCATTTTAAGGCCAGTTACTTTCCTATTTATCCCAAAGCCTTTCATTTTTCTTTCCCTTTTGCTTCTTGTCTTTCTTTCTTCCTTTCTCTTCAAATGTTCCTGATCTTTACTTTTCTTGTCCTTTCTTATGTTCCCTTATCTTAACTATTCCTTATCTTTCCTTTTATTTTCTTTCTTATAATTTGTATCTGTCTTTCATATTTCATTTATATATTTCTTATCATTTCTTTCTTTTCCTTTTTTAATGTTTCCATGTCTATTTTTACTTTCTTTTTCTCCTCTCATGCTTCCTTATCTTTTCTTTTCCTTTTTAATCCTTAGTTTATCTTTCCTTTTACTTTCTTATGATTCGAAATTCATTTCTTTCCTCCTTTCCTTTCTTATGTTCCTTATCATTCTTACCGTTATCTTTCTTATGTTTCCTTATCTTTTCTCTCCTTTTCCTTTCTTATGATTCCATATCGTTTCTTCCTTTTCCATTCTTATGTTTCCATATCGTTTCTTTCCCTTTCCTTTCTCATGTTTAACTTACCTTTTATCCAAACAAAACAAAACAGGAAAGAACAATGAATTGGCAGAAGGAATTTAGAGGCAACTTTCAAAACTTCCAGTGAAGAGATATGTTTTTAGCAGTGATTTGAATGTGAGAATTGAATCAGAATTTTTAATGTGTTCTAGGAGGGCATTCCACAAAGTGGCTGCAATGGAAAGAAAAGGCTCGGGAGCCATATGTAGTGGTTTTAGTTTTCTTGACTTTAAGAAGATTTAGTGTGGATGAATAGAGAGAGCGTATAGGGATGTAGAGGTCAAGAAGTTCTGTCACATACTCTTGAGCAAGATGTTCTGAGATTTGTAAGTTAATTAAGAGCAAAACTTTATATATGATTCGTTTTTCGATGGGGAGCCAGTGAAGCTGGTGGAGAACAGGGGTTATATGGTCACGGCGCTTATTCAAAGTAACAAGACATGCAGTAGAATTTTGAATGTGCTACAATTTGCAGATTTGAGACTTTGGTAGTCCAAAAAGGAGGTTATTACAATAATCCAGCCTTGACGGAGGGTGGTCGGGTTGTCCAAAAATTTCCTAATCTTTCCAATTTTACGGATCGCAACATGGGAAGACCGACACACAGTGTTGATGTTGGATTTCATTTGCAGAGTTGAATCAAAAGTAACACCAAGATTACGAACTTCAGATTTTGGTTCAACTAAGAAATCATACGTCTGTAAAGACATCGGTTCAAGTGCTCGGTAGCAGGAGCTAAGACAGATTAATTCCGTTTTTGGACATTTAAGTGAAGCTTGTTTTTAGATGACCAGCTCTTGATGTCACCCACACAAGCATTAAGCTTAGTAAGTGAATGAGAGAGCTCGCTAGGATTAAAATCGATACAAACTTACATGTCATCAGCATACATTATGTAGCCCAAACCATGAGATGACACAATATATTCGAGAGGGGTAGTGTATAGAATGAACAGTAGCGGTCCAATGACTGACCTGTGAAACCCCACAGGCAAGGCGATGGCAGGAAGATGAAACACCACCAACAAACACAGATTGGTTCCGGCAAAAAAGATATGAGGAAATCCACTGAATCATGAGGAAATTTCACCATTTACCAAATCTTACATTTTTGAACCAGGTTTTGCCAATCTCTTCTTATCTCTATTAATTACTGCTTCAGGGAATTTTGTAACAAGATTAACAGTGAGGCTCATTAGTTGTGAATAGTTCATAAGAAGACTAGCACAATTAAATCAAAAACCATGTTCTAACTTCTAACATAAGTCATTGATTTTTAAAATTCAAAAGCATATCTATTATGAATTTTCTCTGAAATTATAGCTAAGGTAATAAAAATGCCAAATTATTTTGAACAACAGGTTTTTAAAATGTGTTTAATACTATGCTGGTAATTTATTTAGAAACAGCAATGCCTGCTGTGATAAAGACTCTTAAGTAGAGGTATTCTTCTTTGATGTTTAATTGGATTATTGAGATAAGATTCTGGCAAAACCTGGTTCACCAACCGGCCTGAATGCCCTTTTAAAGTGTTTGCTGGTAAATGGGATAGTAACAGCATGGGCTTTGCCTGTAATGACAAAGTAGGTGGATAATCGATGAAGCACAATGGAGTGGTCGACGGTATTAAAAGCTGAGGAATAATCCAAAAGGACAAGCAAGGCATCATGTCCTTGGTCAACTGCCAGCAACAGATCATTTTGGACACGGAGAAGTGCAGTCTCGGTGCTGTGAAACCGACAATAGGCAGACTGCATTTTACCAAAAAGCTGATTTTCCTGTAGGAAAGACTGAAGTTGTGCGCAAACAATCCTCTCAAGTATTTTTGATAAGGGAATGCAGTGTAGTCACGGTCATCCGTCTTATCAACATGAAAATTCAAATCACCTGCAATCAAGACTTCTGAGTTGCAAAATAAAATTGATTCCAGCAAAGATGAAAATTCCTGAAAGAAAAGGGGAACAGACAATTTGTTTTTTGGTTTTTTTTTCGAGATGGAGGGGGCCGGTAAATAAGTGTTAACCTAAGACTGGAGGATACAGCTGAAAGAGCCAGATCAAGGTATTCAAATGACCATTAAGAAACAATATCATGTTGGTGGACTTTGTAGTTTAATTTCAAGAAGACGGAAACACCACCGCCACGAACAGGCAGATATGCATTAAACAACTGAAACAAAATCACGCTAATCATCAGTAAACCATGTCTCTGTTATGGCCATGATGTCAAACCTTTTTTCAATAGCAAAGCCACAAAGATCATGTGTTTTTTTATCTTAACGAGCGTGAATTCCAGAGAGCAAAGTGAGATGGAACACTAGCTAACTTTAAATTGGCGTAATCTCAGTGAGATTATGCATTGAAATTCCACGGGTAGGGTTTAGTTGTGAACAATGCCCTCGAAGAATAAGTTTAGGTATGGTTTTATTTACACAGCGACCGGCACGACAGCCCCTAGAACGAGATCTAAAATTCCCAAGCTCCTTTAACCTACAAACAAGTGAATGATCAATGGCTGTAAGCATAGGCTCTTTCAAAGCAATTATTAGATTCCTAGAATAAGTAAAACTAGGAGTGCCAGTAAGGTAGGCTGAGACGGATCTGTAGCCTAGGCCCAGAGTCCTAGGAGCCCATTTAAAGCCTTGTTGAAGTTGAATTGCCATGCCAACAATGGATATGCAGGCAAGTAAGGGCTTAGAAAACAACTAATGAAAAACTGACAAAATTTGCATAAAATCAGAAAACAAAGTCAACCTATCTACAAAATAGGTAACAATCACCAGAATCACGGATCAGAAAGGCTGAAAAATCCGCAAGATGAAGCAATAATTAAGTAAAATACAAGAGTTCAATCTACTCATATGCAGCATGTACACAGCGCATATAACCTTTTTGTCTGAATGGAATAGTCTATTTTCTTTGAACCAATAAAAATATTGTATTAAGTGGGGCATACAATGGGATAAAACGAATGGAACAAAAATGATAACCGAAAAAAAAAAAAATTCATGATGATTGACCAAAGGTTTTAAAAATACCAATGTCTCGTGGTACAAAATTTACCAATCAAATGGCAAGGATCTGCTTGTCTGACACTTCCGAAAATGATAACCCGTCAAAATCATATCCGTAACTAAACACCATAATCATGAATAAGATATAAGATTACTTGGGTAGATGTTTGAAGAGGAAAATGGATCATCATGTTTTTTTGGTTAAGATTCAATTAAAATATTTACATGACCTATTATAGGCCTACAGCTTAAAGTCCATATTTGAAAATAGAATCTTCTGTTAAAATGCACTAGTTAAAACACAATTCGTATTGTGCCAAGATGCTTAAACGCTGTTTCTAATAAAAAAAAAATTATGGGCTTATTTGCAGTCACTTTAGTGCCCAAGTGTTATAATATACGTTTTCGTTTTCGCTGAAAGTTTTCGTATATTATACGAAAACGTTCAGCTTCCGCTGTTCTTTTATATAGCAACTGCATCTCACACAATGAGGGTGGTGGGTTTAAGTGCTATTTCCCTTAGGGCCAGCTACATTGTTATCAGCCATCCGATCCTAAATAGTAATAAGTAACAACAATTCGTTTGACATTGTCCTGGTCCGACTCATCCGCAACTGCAGCACGGACGGCGTCAAGAAAATTCAGGTACCATCGAGAAATTAGGTACCAGACCTAAATTCTCGTTTAAGTGAAAATTTTTGATTTACCGATAAATTAAGTTCCACTCTCATTTTATGGCGCCTATAGTACAGTGCATAAATATTTCCTTTGTTTGAAACTAACAGCCGATCCTTATTAATGAGGTGAACTTGTATTTAGAACATAAGCCGATTTTGTGCGCAGCCAGGCTTTGCATCGTGACGTATGAGTGCTCTTTCATTTTTTGCCAATCGCAGTAGGTATATGCCCAGAGTGGGAAAACACTCTGGGCATATTATATCTACTGCGATTGGCTAAAGATAGAAAGTTTTTAAAGTACTTTCTGTTATTAAAAGTTTTGGTGGATTGCTTTTTTGTGATGATGATGATGATTATTATAAATAATAATAATAAAATAATAATAATAATAATAATAGTAATTGTAATAATCATAATAACAATATTATTATTATTATTATTATTATTATTATTATTTGCGTCGGCGAAATTTGGTTTCAATATTTTTTTTAAAACGAAATAGGCCTGAAAGAAATCAAAAAGAAAGAAATTTCTTCGACTTGATTGTGTTATTTGAAATTTTGTTGATTGTCAATGCACTTGATCGGATCGGCAAGGCAGTCTTTGTTGCAGCTTTAAAGCTGTTAAGTTTTTAAATAGGGATACAAAATCGTAAGTAGGCCTAATGGTTGTTGGTTTTTATTAGATATTTATTTCAGATAGCTTTAGCTAAAAAAAAAAAATAAATATAAAAATCGACGCTGTTCGAGTTGCCCAACATCAACGATTATAAGGATCGATCACAATAGTTAAATTATGGAGGATAGGAATATTTGGTCGATTAATTATAGAAATTATAATACTACTATAATGATAATAACAACAATAATAATAAAACAGAAGCCCTTATAATGAATTACGTTGATTTAAAAAAATCTTCTGATTGGTTGGCTGTTGAAAGAACGTCACGCTTCAGCGTATCACAGCCTGTCTTTGCAGTTATGCCCTTTTGCCTTGGGAATTTACTGAAAATTGTGTAGTTATGCCCTTTTGCCATGCCCCTATCTAGCCCGGGGGACACTTTTTTACAATTGTTTTTGTGTCAACATGTGTAACATGATGTACTGACCCCACTAGGCTATATAACTCATTTTCGCCAAAAATGTCAGTTATGCCCTTTTGCCATGGGGGGCAGAATACAGATTGACTCAGGCATTATGCTTATGCTTTCAACTTATTCCATTTTATTATAGTTTTCAACAGTTAGTACGAATAAAGTATGCCAATATCCTAAAGCAATTGGAAGAAGTGTATTTTGTAGTAGTACCTCAGGTTGGACGCTGGCACAGTGAAAACACTCAGCACCACTCAATTGGTTAGGCTAGTTAGGCGCCTACCGCCTAGCACCGCAGCTAGAGAAGTAAGTTAGACTACACCTACGTTACCAACCCTACTTAGCCTACTACACAACGTACGGTACAGCAGACATGCCTAGGCCTAGAGTACATCACACTCGACAGGCCGAGACAATGGCAAGGGATAGTGTCCTGCAAGCAACAGAATCGCTATCCTCTCAGTAGAATACAACCAAAACAGTCATAGAAAAATTAAATGACTTACCAGATTCTATCGAAGTAATTAAAAAGGCCCTATTTGAAGCAAGAAGCATTAGAGGGCGCTATGGTTCGACCAGGTATGACTTGGAAGAGGCCTACATCATGGGTGGAAACTTGTTCCAGAAAGAACATGACAGCATGCAGAACGTTTATGTTCTCCAATGTAAATATGTTGATGACATTATTGTTAAGACTGAAACAAGATTAGACAACCAAATGGATGAATAAGCATCTAACTACTCAGTCAAGACAATGCACACCTCACTTTCTCGGAGATCGAAGAAATCAAACTCAAGTTCTAGCCAGATTGCCGAGCTACTGGCTAATGCGGAAGCTGTGGAATCAAGAGCCAAGTATGAGAAATAGATAGCTGAAAAGGAAGCCGAGTTGCGGACTCTCAAAGTCGATAGTGAAACTGCTGTCCTGAGAGCTAAAGCAAATTCCTTTTCTGCAGTCTTCACAGATGAAGGTTCGTATTATCAACCACAAACAACTCCTGACCAGACCTCGAGCGATCACGCTTTACTTTTCCAGAAACATGCACATGACCAGAACGAAACACACCAGAAGCAAACAAGTAACTCGACACCACCAACCACACCAGAAACTGTATGGACTAAGACAACTGACATACTTGCACGACGATCACTACCTATCTGCAAGCCTCAAAAGTATACAGAGGAGACCCAATGATGTTTTGAACCTGGCGTAGATTATTCAAAGCTATGGTTAACAAAGCTAAAATATGTGCGACTGACGAGCTCGCATACCTTGCTGAATTTACTAAGGGACCAGCTAGGATATTGGTAGATTATTATTGCCAGAGGCACACCAGAAACCCTGATAAAGCTTTAGAAGAAGCTGGCAAAAGCTACAAGAACGTTTCGGACATCCATCCGTCATAAGAAAAAGGCTCAAAGACACTCTAAACGAGAGATTTAAATTTGGTTACAATGACGATGAGAAGCTAAGAGAATTTTCGGATCTCTGCAAAGATATTGCCGCACAAATGGATGAACTCCCTGGATTGCACATCCTTAACTGTGAGGAATTCATTAACCCAGTCATTCGCCAGCTACTTAAGTACATACATATAAAGTGGGAAAGCAAAGCTTCGAGGTATATCCAAGCTAACAAACACACATTTCCACCCTTTAGTTTCTTCACCGACCTATAGAGTCCATTTCAGAAATGAAGAACAATCCAATGTTGAAGATTAACGATGTTACGACTAAAACACTTCGTACACAGGAAAGACGAATTTCTGCACGGGTGATGAAAACTAGCACAAATACACACATCTCTTTGCCTACCAGCGATAAATATCGCCAATTCTATGAAATGGACAGTCACAGCCTGTTAGATTGCAGATCGTTTAAAGCAGTACCTATGCTTTCATTGTTGTTTGGGGTCCCATAGAGCAAGAGACTGCTCTACAGAAACCAAGTGTGAGAAATGCGGTAGCTCTAAGCCCATCTTACTGCTATGTAGAAACAGCCAAACCAAGCAAGCACCAGCGAATCATGGCGAGGAGGACAAGCAGAAGCCTCAAAAGGTTGCAAGCACATGTACTGCAATATGTGGAAAGTATGTTAGTAGGCGCTCTTGCGCTAAGATCGTGCTGGCAAAGGTATATCTAAGAAATCGCCACACACGATTCAACCATGGTATATGTTGTACTAAACGACGTTACAGAAAATTTTTCGCCCAACACCTACACTTGAAATCGACGGCTAGAGAATGCGAGACGATCCTGAAAGGTGCGACCCCTTGTTAATTGTTTCAATAAAGGTTTGAAAATTTGAACCTTGTGTGCCTTTTGTGTTTCTTTTTTAGCGAATGTCGGCATAAGATCTGATCTCCTAGTATTATAGAGGGCGATCTACATGTTTC
>NW_022750461.1:106024-126952 GCF_011630105.1 Anneissia japonica
GACCGCTTTGGAATAACCGCCATTGCAGAAATGATGGCCGTCGCGAACGCTGCCGCGTCAATTTCGGAGGTACAGGCACGCAGATTCTCGCTGAGACCATGGCAAGTGAAACTGACAATGCACCTTAGGAAGCGGCCGTATCCGAGTGCGATCATTTGGTGTTACGATCCGAACGGTGGTTTCGGGAGTTTCATGGCTACATACCTTGCGGCGGTCGAGAACGCGATAGTCTTTCGCTCATGCGAGACGCACGAGGACACGTACGGATACGGGGGTCAGAGGATAGCTGTGTTTGATCTCGACCGCCGCCAGAGGAGACGCGTCGATTACGAAGTGCTGGAAGGTATCAAGAACGGTCTGGCTTTCGGTGCGGAACGTTTCGCCCCGACCAAGTTCTTCGAATTCGTGCCGCACGTCGTCGTGTTCGCAAACTTTCCGCCAGATCGGCGCGCACGATCCGACGGCAAATGGCACGTTCTGGAGATCACGACAAACGAAAAATGTAACTGTTGCTATGAGATTAAGGACAATAAAAATTAAATATCCGAGCAAAAAGAAAAAAAAATGTATTCTATATATTTTTTTTGTATTAATTGGTGTACCCACGCAAAAGTAAAACACACTATGGACTCATAATTCACATTTAATAATTTTTTTATTGATATCCTTTCATCGTCAAACATTTAAACTATTCATAACTTGATCGTCAGTTGGAGGTGCTTCGAATCCGGAGATGCGGACCACGACCCGAGTGTGACGATGGGAGGTAACTTCTCTCCAGTCATTCTCAACTTTCTTCCACAGGCTCGCGATCCAGTACAGCCACCACCCGTTCACGGAGTTGAGACACACGAGAAGGCACTAGAAGACGCCGATGCTGAACTCGCACAGCTGACTCGACGTGGATTTCCCGTGGAAGATCGACGACGCAGAAACAAGAAACACCGGAAGTACCAGGTTGAAAACTATCGTGAAGAGAAAGTGGAGGTTGACGACCGTTCGAAAAGATCTTTTCCTCGGTCCCAGAACTTTCTCATGACGATCAAAATTCTCCACGTGGCTCTGCCCCCCGGGCGTACATCGTCACCACGGACATCGTGTGCTCCTCTTCGAAGAATATCGATATCAGCAGAGAGAAGATGGCGACGACGTCGTACAAGCATTCTTCCCACCGGTGGACGGCATCGAAAAGGAGAGATTCTACGAATTTGAACGAGAAGACACCCAGCGCCACTGCGAACATGACCTGCACGTCCAATCATTTCACCAGACTGCGGTCGTACATCACACCCGACTTAAAAACCATCATCACCGCGACGACCGGTAAAAGTATGCTCGAGTAACATTGGATGAATCTGTCCGGAAAGGAGACAAAAGAAAAAAAAAGAATGAATTTTCAAGGACACAAAAAATAAAGCAATCAACGTTTAAAAGAAAAACAACAAAAATTGACACTCACGTTCTGCAGACGAGTAGTTTGTTTCGACGATTGAACGAGTCGATCCGATCATACCGTATTTTTCTGAAGACAGCGATGAACGAGGCGTACAGAAACGTCCACACGTTGAGGGTCAAGAGGAATGCCGTCGTCACCGTCGGTTCCCACATGTCGATCACGAGTGCGATGAGAGTTGCTGTTATCGCGATGAAGACATAAATAAAAAAAAAATAATGGTAATCACTTGGCTTTAATAGGTCTCAGTCTTCTGGAAAACGATCTGTGCCTCCTTTCTGCGGACGAACTGCGTTCGACGACGACGATCGGTCGAAGTGAACGGTCGGTAGACGTGCGCGCTCTTATGGACGCGTACGCGCAGACGACAGTCGCGACCACCAAGGACAGCCAAGTTATCAGAGCCGGTATCTAGATGGTGAAAAGAATTCTGCCGATGAAGTGCAGGTTGAATTCCGACATCGCTTTGCCGACGGCGCGAGCAGGAGCGATAGTGAGACTGGACAACGTCCTCGCGAAGGTTTCGATGGGCGACGCCGACAGTATTGGATCCACGATGTGCGCCGTGTGGTACGTTCGGCATCTATCTTCCTGAAACGCTATCTTCCTGCCGATCCATTGCACGAACGCGCGCGCTCCGCCGACGTCGTCCGGGGACTTGCAGTGTTCCGGGACTCTCGAAAGCTTCGACATCTCGGCCCTGTTCTCGGCGACTTTCTCCCTGTACAGCATCAGCCAGTTCCAAGGTACGCTGACCACGAAGAGAACGACGAACACGTCGACCAGTATTCCGCGTCTGACCAACATCGGAGGG
Organism: Anneissia japonica; assembly: GCF_011630105.1. Taxonomy (NCBI): domain Eukaryota; kingdom Metazoa; phylum Echinodermata; class Crinoidea; order Comatulida; family Comatulidae; genus Anneissia; species Anneissia japonica. The sequence goes on from NW_022750461.1 coordinate 108,292, forward strand.
AGGGACGTCGGGTGGCCGTCGTCTCACATTATTAAACGTGCGTTTTCATCTAGATGTGTATAAGAGACAGCAACGGAATCTACAATCCCGAAAACGGGCCGTTCAGGATGGCGAAGATGGGACTGGTCGACCGCGAATCGCATCGCTCTCACGTCGACTCCGGTTGCCTCGGTCTGAATAAGTCGCGTCAACGCGCCCTTGCTCAGTCGATTACTTTCGAAGAACTCGGGTTCTTCGTCTAGAAAAACGTGGTCGATCGAGAGGAAGTCCGACTCCTCGATTCCGGAGTAGTCGAACGGTTCCACGACCTCCCACCTGTCGCTGACCGTCGACAGGTTGAGGTGTCTTGCGAGGTCGTTCTCCTCGTCCACCCCCTCGTAGATCCTCAACCATCCGTCAAGCGACGTCATGTCGAATCTTCTCTTCCGGGACACGACGCAGTCGACGAACACCGCGTAACGGAGACCGACCGCGTCGTCGCTTCCGTCCGGGCCGAAGGCTGCGACCAACCTGGATGACGCATGCATTATATACTGATATCTTGGTTTTTGTTGAGAGGAGACTGTTTTTCCATACACGGTTGTTCAATCTGGAGAATGTTGTAGCTGATTTTCCAATACGTTGGTTGATTTCTTTAAACTAATGGTAACAAAAAAAACTTCTTGCAGGCTTCAGGAAAACGATCAACAAGCTTTTGCATGGTGCCATAAGTATGCAATAAATGCAGCATCATCTGCAAACAACAGATTTCTAACTGTGACAGCACGAGTTCTGGTCTTGGCTATCAACCTTGCAAGATTGAACAACCTTCCATCACTCCTTGAATGCAGGTGGACTCCCTCAGTTGATGATCCAAAGGCATATTTGAGTAATGCTGCAAAGAATATAGAGAATAACATAGGTGCAAGGACATCACCTTGTTTCGATCCACTCTACATTAAATGTGTCAGACTTTTCACCATCAACGTGAATGGTTGCCTTCATGTTATCATGGAAAGATTTGATGACATTTAGGAATTTTGGTGGGCACCCAAACCTTCTTAATATCTTGAACAGACCATCTCTACTGATAAGATCGAACGCTTTAGTGAGATCTATAAAAGTGATAACAAGAGGCCGATTCTGTTCCCTGCACTTTTTCAGTATTTGCCGTAAGGAGAAGATCATGTCAATTGTGGATCTGTTGGAACGAAATCCACATTGGGACTCGGGATAGATGCTTTCAGCGAGCTAGAGCAACACGAGCACAAATCTTACCAGCAACGTTGAGGAGAGAGATACTGCGGTAGTTGTTACAATCACCTCTGTCCCCTTTGTTCTCATATAGTGTGACCATAGCTGCATCTCTCCATGCCTGCGCCACAGCTCCTACTTCCCAGCATTTACAGATGAGACAGTGAAGTTCCTTGATAATTGAATGCTTGCAATATTTGAACAGATTGATAAGATTACGTCATCAGCATGAGCTAACGTATCAATAATCGCTCTTTGAAAAAACTCGTAATTTGCTATATTTACTAACAACCACTGGTATTTATCAATACAACCTACTTATCAACCTAAAAAGAAGACATGACAACTAGATCGGCCTCTAAAACAAAACATGGAAACTTGAAATCCACGGAGATTACACCTGAGCCCAGTAGCAGTAATGGTGATTCGATCAAAGACACACCATCTGCTGGTTCACACAACATACCACCCTTTCAAGGTACTAATGCTGAAGAACTACCTGACCCATCGGCTCTGCGAGATATTCATCACTTACTCTCAGATGATAAAGAACTGTTAAGCATTGTTGCCTCAACAGCCACCACATATTATCCTCCCCTGAACTTTTAGAGAAAATAGTAAAATCAGTATGTGAAAATGAAGCCGTAATTAAATCAATCAGTGAAACAATAGCTGATAGTGTAACCCAGAGTGTTTACGCCAGTGTTGCCCATGACAACCAATTCATAGCGGGCGACATCGCCTCTCTACGAGAGCAAATCGACGCGTTAAGGAAAGAAAACCGCTCTATCGTTGACAAATTTGACGACCTAGAAAAGTATAGCAGGAGAAATTGTCTTCTGCTACATGGAGTACCCGAATCAGCCAATGAAAATACCGATGATCTCGCCTTAGACATTATAACATCCCGCATAAGTGAGCATGTGGATTTAAGTGACATTGATCGCACTAATCCCCTTGGAAGAAAAAAGCTTTAGAACCAGACACCCAAAAGTCCGAAAATAAAACCACACCCCATCATAATCAAATTTTTAACCTACCGCGCGAGAGCAGAAATATTTCGAAAAAAGAGGTCTCTAAAAAAAGTCGTCATTATTCGATAACTGAAAATTTGACACCTAAACGTATGCAACTTTTGCATGAAGCCACACGAAATGCCGTAGTGGAAGCCGCATGGTCTATTGATGGGAGAATCAATTGCCTACTCACAAATAAGAAGAAGGTCGAAATCAGATCAACGTCGGATCTTCCTCGTCTATAAAATTATCGTATGTGATATGAACTATCTCCCTATTTATAAAGTTCATCACAAATAATAAGTTAGTTGATACTGTTGTTCGTACTTTTATGCTAGTCCTACTTAGTTGTTGGATTCAATTATCTTAATTTTAACAAATCTATATACTGCATGTTATACAGGTACGATATGCGATAATTTCCAATCCGTATACATACAAATTTAGTCTATAATGGCGGCCATTTTTTTAACAAACGATGTTTAACTGAACACTTCTTCTATTACTTTTTATCTGACGCAAAACTTACTATTTATGGATATCATTGAAATACCTGGTCATTTTTAAACTGATGTCGTTAAACTACATTAATTATACTGCTACATTTATAATCACATAAAATTAACTATTGTTTTACTGATAACTTGATTATTACCATTATTACTATTACTGTTATTATTAGTTATTACTTGCTTTATTACTATTATCATTGGTCATCGCTACATTCTAAAGACTAAACAGTTGCATAATTATCATAAGTTTAATTTAAAATGATTTATATAGATATACCTGTATTAATGATTATAGTTCAGTTTATTATTACTTTTTTTCATTGTTATTACCATTATTATTATTGTTATCATTGGTATAATGACTATTACTACTACTACTACTATTATTATTATCATTATTATTATTATTATTATTAGTGATTTTATTATTATTTTTAGTTATTATTATTATTGATATCATTATTATTAGGCCTATTATTATTGTTATTGTTGTTATTATTATAATTATAATCATAATTATAATCATTTAACTGGTGCCTTGATGAGTATTACCATTATTACTACTGTATTGCATATTAATATAACTATTATTAATACTTTCATATTTATAATTACTATTATCATTATCAATGATATTATTGCTACTATTATTACAATTAGTATTATTGTTATTATTATTGTTGTTATTATTATTATTGTTTTTATTGTTGTTATTTTTCTTATTATTATTATTATTATCATAATAATAATAATAATAATAATAATAATGATAATGATAATAATAATAATAGTATTAATAATAATAATAATAATTATTATTATTATTTCACCATATATTTTATTATTATTATTGTTATTATGAAGTATTAATTACTCTAATTACTAAATACATGTATCTGATCATTAATAAGCTAAAAATATATCGATATCACCGAAATACTGGTCATCACAAAATGTTGCTGTTACATTACACTAATTATATAGCCTATTCTACCTATAATTCATAATTTTATAATTATTAAACTGGTGTCTTGAAGAGTACAGTGGTAATCAATATTACTACTGTATTGAATTATTATTATTATTATTATTATTACTATTATAATTATAACTACTATCATTATTGATGATATTTATGTACTATTACTACTGATATTATTATTATTATTATTATTATTACTATTATTATTATTATTATTATTATTATTATTCTCTTATGGTATGCTAATTTGTAACTTTACACCTATTTTTACTAATATTACTAATAGTTATTATGAAGTGTTAATAATTGAAATTATTAAATAATGGTATCTAACTAATAAGCTTAAATATTTCAAATAATAATAATAAGTTCAAATATTTTATGCTTATCTGTCAATTATCATTCTTTTAAATTGCTGTAATACCACTATTCCATCTGTTTAATCATGCAATTTAAGAGTTCAATATGCGATTATTTGTTATATTTTTTTTTCTAAATAATTGGAACTATTATTGCTCTTCTATATTTTTATATCAATAATTATATGTTATGTTAAATGTTTTGTATGTACTATAATAAGTGTATAAAGGTAGACTTTCACATTAAATGTGCTATATGCAACAAGCCAGCCTATACAACCTGCGCCATTTCAAGTGCCGATGATCAAAATATAGACTACATGTACTTTAGCACATGTTTTGTTGAAATACTTCCTTGTAATCAAATAACTAATGATGAAGAGTTCAAACATGAACTTAAACAACTTAACAATGACCAAATTATAGATTTTCACCAACTCCAAAATTTAATAATCAATCCCTTCGATATAAATAGCAAGACCCATGACTTACATGCAGATAACGAAGTAACCAATAGTAACGATAACTGTGAATATTACCTTAGTGATACATGTAATAACAAATTTTCCTCCAACAAAACTACAAGCCTGAGCATTATACACATGAACTCTCGAAGTCTCACCAAAAATGTTAACTCTATTACTAATTACCTCCTCACCCTTAACCATAAATTTTCTATCATAGGCTTTACCGAGACCTGGTTTGATAACGACAACTCCCCACCTCCTCTTACTAATATAGAAGGGTATACAATTGTGAAATCCGATCGAAAAGACAGAAAACGTGGAGGAGTTGCACTCTACATCTCAAATGGATTAAATTTTAAGGTGAGCAATGATTTGAACCTGCCATTGAATCCAAATTATGAATCACTTTTTGTAGAAATTGGTACCCAACCAAAATATAGCATCGTTGGCATTGTCTACCGGCCACCAAATAGTTCCATTCATCCATTCTTAAATAATATTTCCAAATGCATTGATGCAGTCTCAAAAGAAAAAAAAACAATCATATGTCTGTGGCAACTTTAACTTAGACCTTATAAAACACTCCTCCCATGGCCCTACGAATGACTTCCTAAATAAAATGTACTCACTTTCATTCTATACTCTAATTGACAAACCTACCAGAATTACAACTAGATCATCAACTCTAATTGACAATATATTTTCAAATGTACTAGACCAACAAATAACCCCGGTAATACTATTCAATGACGTCACCGATCATTTTCCAGTATTCCTAATATTTAAAAAAACATTCTTCGAACAAATCTAATAATATACCGATACAAAAAAAATCACTATTCAAGAAAAATAAACCAAAAATCAATTGCATCATTAGGAATTAATTTATTAAACACTGACTGGGAGGATGTTTACCAAAATAGTTCTGCAAACGAATCATATAACCTATTTATTGAAAAATTCTCCACTTTATACAATATTAATCTGCCAAAAACCAAAACTAAAATAAACAGCCGAAAACTTAGCAAACCTTGGATAACTAAAGGAATAATAAAATCAATAAAAACAAGAAATAAATTATATAAAGCGTATATAAATTCACCAAACATCAATAACAAAAAAAAAAAACTACATTACTTACAGAAACAAACTCACTCGAATAATTAGAATATCATGTAAATGTCGCGCGCTGCCAGTCATCACACTCAAACAAAGACACAAACGACTGCAGAACGGTTCGACTTCGTTTATTGAAGCAAGGAAACATCAAAATTTTACAACAAAGGGAAAATTAAAAACCCCAACAAGTTAACGGAATCATTAACCGGCAAAGACAACACAACAATTATCGGTCTCACAATATTATACTAAATCTGAAGCAGTTAAATACATACAATAATTAAATAGGACTATTATAACCATCATTAAATGTATTTAATGTTATATTGTAGCAAATAGACACAATAATCATTCGTAAATAACAACTACACATGTTTTATAGGATTGGCATTACGGTAATTAAATTTTCCCATTAAATCAGCACATTATCAAAGATGTAATAGTCATAAGATTCACAATTATCAATCTTACATAAACAACAATACCGAAATTCAATAAATAATCGGCCATCTTGACTTACAGATCAATAGTCCTAACGATGCAAACGATATGGTACTCTAATCTTCCAATCCCAGTCCTCACAAATATAGGAAATTCTACTTTATTATGCTACAAAATTAAACAACGAAATACCAACTAATTATGAGTTCTAAACTATTTTTTTCAATAAACATAAAATATTCAATATAGTAGTCATTAACTAACACAGGTAATTACCACTAATAAAGCAATGCTACAACCATGAAAAATGCAATGGTCTACATTATCACAGCTTCATCAACTATAAAAAATGTAATTAACATCAACATATATATTTATTTTTGGATTATTTATTTATTGTTAACTACCATACTAATACAAATTCATTACATGATCAAATTCATTACAGAACAAACTATACGCCTACCTTAATTCGGTTAATCATTCTATAGCATCAGACACGACTAACTGCATCAACGTACTATTGTCGACTGATGGATTTTAGCATTCAAACCTGCCGCGCCCAACCCCGAACTAATTACCATACCGGTGTATCGCACACAATAAATATTTTACAACCAGACATTTCGACTGTTTAAAAGTTCGAATCCTACATAAACAGCATTATATTAACAAATTTAACAATTATAAAAGTAATATTAAAAAAAACCTGGCAAACAATTAACAACGTACTCGGTAAACATATTCAAAAGAATACACCAAACTTCTTTCTAGACAACAATATAAAAAATCTCTAATCCTTTTGAAATTGCCACAAAATACAATCATTACTTTACTGAAATAGGCCCTAAACTTGCTTCCAAAATTCTATCAAATTCTGGCAACTATTTTGATTTTCTTAAGAACCCCATTCAAAATTCTATTTTTTTTTCACCAATAACTAGCAAAGAAATCCTAGACTTCACTTCAAAATTTAAAAATGGAAAAAGCTCCGGCCTTGATGACATCAACCCTAAAGTTGTAAAAGAAATTGCACCATTTATCACCAGACCTTTTACTCACATTTTTAATCTGTCTTTAACTACTGGAAAATTTCCTACATGCCTAAAAACTGCAAAAGTCGTCCCTATTTACAAAATGAATGATCCTCACAATTTTGCTAACTATCGTCCAATCGCTCTTCTGCCTTGCTTTTTTAAAATTCTTGAACGACTTATCTATGACAGACTCTACAAGTTCTTATCTTCTTACAATATTCTTCAGGACAATCAATATGGCTTTAGACCAAAATACTCTACTGACCTTGCACTCCTCGATATCCAAAATAAAATTTTTTCTGCTCTTTCAAAAAACCATCATACTATCGGCTTATTTCTTGATCTCTCAAAGGCCTTCGACACCATAGATTATTCAATTCTTCTTTCCAAATTAAACTACTATGGCATCCGTGGAACTCCATTGCATCTTCTTGCAAATTATCTTCTGGATAGAAAACAATTTACCACTTTCAACTCTTACTTATCTAAATGTCTTCCTATAACCTGTGGTGTACCCCAGGGTTCTATTCTTGGCCCTCTTCTTTTCCTTATTTACATTAATGATATAATACATTCTTCTAATTCCTTCTCCTATGTTCTCTTTGCAGATGACACAACCATTTTTCTTTCTGATCCTGACTTTAATACATTAATCAAAACCTTCAATAATGAGATCAAACATGTTTTAAACTGGTTTAAATATAACACACTCTCTTTAAACATCAATAAAACAAATTATATGCACTTTTCCACCAGCAAAAATTTAAACAATAATCTAAACACAAACATCTATATTGATAACACTCCCATTAATCAAGTTCATCATACTGAGTTTCTTGGTGTACTCATCGACAATAAGCTAAACTTGCAGATTCACATTACAAACCTTTCTAATAAAATCTCTTAAACAATCGGCTTACTAAGAAAACTTAAATTGACACTACCTAACTCTCTTTCTCTTTATACAATACCCTTATTTTACCACATCTACACTACTGCAATATCGCCTGGGCAGTTACGGACGCAAAATTCAAAACTCTTTGTCCATGGACTAGCACATCCAAACTAGACAATCTGTTCAAACTCCAAAAAAGGCCATCCGCATCTGCACTCTATGCAATTACCAATCACATTCCAAACCACTCTTTCACCAACTCAACACTCTAAACATCTTTGACATAAATAAATTACAAACCACCCTATTTATGTACCAGTATTCCCACAATAAACTCCCAAATGCTTTCAAAGGATACTTCACAAAAAACAATGAATCAAATAACTATAATACTAGGAATGCAAATAAATACATCACAATAAAATCTAACCGAACATTAAACAAGAATTCAATAATACATTCAACTCCCTCAGCACATCACTAACAAATTCGAAAAGTAGTTATTCATTTAAATCAGAATATAAATCGTTCCTCATATCTAATTACAGACTCTTCTTTTATTTAAATCATATTTGTGTCATCCTATCCAATCCCAGTTTATCTTCTTTTCCCTTGTCTACCTGTTCAAATCTATGTGTATGTTTTTTTTTTTTTTTTAAGCATTGTCGTTTTTCCTTTTGTCGTTCTTCCCTTGTGTTCGTTTCATCGTGTTTTGTCTTGTCTTGATTATGGAACAAATTACTTTTCATTTTTCTCTGGTGGAGCTAGCCGTAAAGCCATTTGGGCTTATTTGACTTCTCCAGACACAATTGCATTCGATTTTGCTTGCATCTTTTTTATTTTTGTCTTGTTACCACCTTTATGCATTGCGGGAATAAATATGAATCTGAATCTGAATCTGAACAGTTCAGGTGGAAGTCCATCACTTCCTGGTGATGTTCTCGCAGTTAGGCAGTCTATAGCTTTGCTGAGTTCATCAACGGTTGGTAAGCTATCAAGCTCTTCCATAGTTGGTATTTTTGGTAGTGCGTTTAGTGCAGTGTCACTTACAAAATTTTCTGTAGAGTATAGTTCAGAGAAGTGCTCGACCCATCTATCCATTTGCTTGTCTTTTTCCAATATACTCCTTCCATCTTTTGATTTGACAGCTACTGTCTTTCTCATTGAAGGATCCACTGCCTGTTTGATTCCTATATATATAGCTCTAATATTTCCTGTTGCTGCTGAAAGTTCAACTCTCTCACATAGTTCTGTCCAGTATTCTTCTTATTTTCCTGCCATTTTCTTGGCTTTGTTTCTAGCACATTTTAACCTTTGGAGATTTTCACAGCTGGGATTGTTCTTATATTCGTTTAGTTTATTTCTTTTTTCTTTTATGTATGGCACCAGAATGTTACTCTTTGCTTCTAACCAATCTTCACTTTTCCGCTTCCGTTTTCCAAAAACATTTAAAGCACTTTCATACAAGGATCCTCTTAAATGTTCCCAGCTATCTTATACGGCCATACCAGATATGTTTTTGGTTGAAAGTCATTTGGAGATTTTACTAGTAAATTGTTGAATCTTTATCGTTTCTTTCATTGCTTGAACATTTAGAGCCGGGCTGACTTTACTTTTGAAATGATATTTCTTTATTGGTGATATTCTAATTTTACTGCAAACAATGGAGTGGTCAGTGTTGCAGTCACCACTGTGATATGTTCGAGTGTTAAGAACAGAACTGATTGTTTTATTTCTGGTAATTATCAGGTCTAGTTGGGTCCAATGTTTTGAACATGGATGCATCCATGGCACCTTGTGTTGAGGTTTTAATTTGCAGAATGTGTTGATTACACACATGTTATGTAGTGTACATAGCTTTAGAACTCTTTGACCATTTGCATTGATCTTTCCGATCCCAAAATTGCCAATGCAAGTAGGCCAAGAGTCTTTGTCTGCTCCAACTCTTGCATTGAAGTCTCCTAAAATAATGATCTGTTGGGTTTAAGGGATGCTACTTATGGATCCGATCCAGTTTATCGTAAAAGTCATCTTTGATCTCATCAGTCAGATATAAGGTTGGTGCATAAACACTGTATATGTGAACTGGTCCATTCTTGGTGTTAAGACAGATTGACATCATGCGCTCACTGGATTTGATGCCTAATTCGATCATGTTTACAAGTGTATTACGCACAGCAAAGCCTACTGCATGTTGTCTATTTTCGTCTTTGCTCTTACCTACCCAATAGAAAGTGTATTCACTTTCCTTGATGCTGCCAGTTTCTGCTAGACGTGTTTCATGGAGGGCAGCAACATCCACGTCTAGTCTGAGAAGTTCGTAGTTGATGATAGCGGTTTTTCTCATATCATCGATTGATAGTCTTGGTTCAGGCCAGTCAGCATCGTACGAATATTTAAAGTAGCTACTTTAAATGGCCTTTTCTTTGTTGTACTCTTTTCAATTCTTAATTTGTCTGGTGTTTACTTTACAGTCCATTTTCAGGATTTTCCATATCTCCATACACCCAATGAAGAAGTAGACTGTGACGGGACAGCACCCATTTGACTGAGGGCTGCTCAGTTTTAGAAGTCGGAAGAAGTCCCTGGCGTCATGCTTTACGCCAATTACTCATTTGACTTATAACCGGTGACTACTCCTTCCCGTGTTATTTCAATGCTGCGGGAGCAAGCAATGAGGAGTGTCCTCTCCTTTGTTTTGTTTGGCACAAAGAACCTAGGCCAACGTTATTAGAAAGAGAAAGCTGTGGCCCATGTAGAAGTTCTTTCCTCTCCACACAATCCGAGGTGTCCAACGGAACAGCAATGCTTATACAATTGAATTCAGAGTTGCGTCGCAGGAGTTGCCAAATTGAGTGTCTGTGACTTACTTAATTTGCCTTTGGGACTCCAGCTCCACGCAGTATCCAGCTAACTTGGATTGGTTACCACTACAATAGTGATCTACCTCCTTTGGAGGATCAACTGCCAAACGTATGAAGAGAGCCAGGGATAGATGTTTTTGTCTGCTGCCTCGTCCTTCTGTCATTGACCTGCTGCCATCAATGCCGGGTTGGCTGGTTTTTGTCCGACTCCTCACCTAGGACCTGTCCGGCTTGGGTGACCCTTCCCGGCATAGCTCCTAGGATCATAGAAGTACACTAGCTTCACCACCACGACTAGGTACCAACCAAGGTGAAGTACCAACCAATATGCAATATGCGCTATATAAATATAACACTATTATTTATTATTATCACTTTCTCGGTAGTCAATTTCAAAGAATTAAATTTTTCTTGATTTCAACTTTTTCCGTGGGTGTGAGTGGTTAATTTCACATAGCAAGCACTAAAAATGTAAACACATTTTTTTTTCGTCAATCTTGATTTAAGTTCACAATTTGTATTCCATCTTTATTAACATAAAATGTAAATAACATTCGCCAATTGTCCGATGTCTCCAAGTCGTATTTAATTAGTAGGCCCGATCATGGAATTGTTAGTGTAAGATATTAACTCTATTGATTATAATCTCCACTTACACCTTGTGTTTTGTACCGAAAAATCAGATGCGAGCTTATAGCAATTATATTCAGATCTTTATCCATTAAGTGTTCGATCTACATGAAATGCATAATATTTCGTTATTTTTTATTGCATAATGGACAGTAGGCTATATACTCAGTCTGTTATTACGGTATATGCAGTAGAACCACTCCATTGGGACACCTATATTCAGGGGACACCTCTATTAAGGGGACACTTTTCAACGAGGGCAATATATCTTTTAACACTACAGTCAACCCCTATTAATAATAATAACAGTTGGATTTGTAGAGCGCATCATGCGAAAAAGCCTCTGTACTTATTATAAAGGGGTGGGAACGGGGGACACTTTTTGAGTGTATAAAATGGTCAAAGTATATAATATCACCCCTATTAATGGGACACTTTTTTTAAATTGTATCACAACAACTACAGTAGTCACAAAATAAGGGGAAAAATTTATATTTTGACACCTTTTGAGCGATAAACTTAACATCAAACCAGATTTTTTCCATCCTTAGAATGGGCATTGGTTGCTAAGCGTATGTGTTACTTCGTGTAAATATAATATTGTCAATTTTGACCATTATTTGATACAGAGTCATTCCATATGAATCCAACACACTTTTTTGCCCGACCCCCAATAAATTGCCCAATATTTTGCATGTTGGAGGTTCTACCTGAGATAACCCCACAGTGAAATTTTTGGCTCCGCCAGCATTTTCTGATGAGTTAGAGCAATTTGAAATTTTCATGAGATTTGGCTAAAAAACTCATCTCTGACAGACAATTGCTGATATCTTTTTTGAAACTCAACGTATTGGAGAAATTCCACCGTTGGATAGAGAAGAAGATTCTCTTTCCAATGATATGCAACTCGATGATGTCCGGACTAGTGGGAATTATGTAGGTCAAGTCACGTGACCTTGACCTTTAACCCAAAATATCACAAACGTATATATCTCGATTTCTGGAAAATTCACAACATAGTTTCAAAAAGCTAGGATGGTAGTCATTTTGAAATTTGAAGGTGGCCGCCATAAATATCCTCAAAAATCGAATATTTTAGTTTGCAAGTCCACTTCTCTGATGAAAAATGCTAACTTTGGTGTTTAAAGCATATGTTATTTTTGAAACTATATTTATTGTATTCAGAGAGCCCAAAATCATATGATTAGATCCAAATTTACCATTTTCCATAGAGGAAATGTTGAATTATACTGAAAAATTATTTTTTTACCATTTTTAAGGCGGCCATCTTGAGTTTCAATATGGCTGCCATTTTACGTTTTCGAAACCAGTCTCATTGGCTTCAGTGACCATAATAACATATAGTTAGACACCAGATTTGCCCTTTTTCATTGGATATAAGTGAAGTTATGATTCAATATCATAATTTTGACGGCCATTTTGAAAATGGCCGCCAAAAAATATGTTCCGCCCTTTTTCTGGAGGTTCTCCCTCGCTCATTTCTTATTTATACCCTAGTGATGCTAAATCAGCAGCGAACCTTAATCCCAGAAAAATGGTCACGGGGCCCCTGATTTTCACTATACTATGGTGCCAATTTTTATAGAATCTATTAGCAGATTTCCTGGAAATTCTGTGAAACTATCAATACCTAGGCACAAAGTGTAGTCTAGAACTAATATATTTAATTTGCCAACAATGAAACTTTAGGGGCATCATGTGGGCTAAGTGTCCTAACTGAGGTGTGAATTTTCCAAAAATCGAGATATATACTTTTGTGATATTTTGGGTCAAATGTCAAGGCCACGTGACTTGACCTATATAATTCTCACTAGTCCGGACATCATCGAGTTGCATATCATTGGAATTTCTCCAAGAGAGATATCAGCAGTTGTCTGTCAGAAATTAGTTGTTTTAGCCAAATCTCACGAAAATTTCAAATTGCTCTGACTCATCAGAAAATGCTGGCGCGGAGCCAAAAATTTCACTGTGGGGTTATCTCTGGTAGAACCCCCAACATACAAAATATTGGGCGATTTGAAGGGGGTCGGGCAAAAAAGTGTGTTGGATTTATATAGAATGACTCTATAGGATTCTAATCTATCCGGACAGCCTGCACCCTGATTTCTAAGTTGGAACATTTATAATAGTATTCTATCTTGTCCATCCATAGAAAGCTCAATATTTTAAAAAAAGAATAATTTGGTCATTAACATTGCACTCGAATAAAGAAACAATATCGGGAACATACACAAATGTAGTAGTTTAAATTACATATTTATTAATTTCATATCTTAAATGAATCATATTTTGCATTGCAAATTATTGTTACAGATTAGTTATAATTAAACTGTAACTCATTTTTAGGTCAATTAAAATTATAAAGAATCTATGTCAACATTATACGAAAACATGCCTAAAACCCCTAAAGGATAATTTAATGTTTGTGGTTACGGTAGTGTTCCCACAATATGGGTACCCCTATTCAGGGGACACTCCTATTCTAGGGACACTTTTTTGGTCCTGAATGTGCCCCCTTAATAGGGGTTCTACTGTATTTAAGCTTTAAAACTACATTTATATAAATCAGTAAAGGTGAAGGTAGAGGCATAACCCATAACTTGCAGCGTTATTTATTTATTGTGCTGAATTGCGTATGGGCGTGGACCGTGACTACCTCAGTCGCCGTAAAGAGGCGTTTTCCGCTACATTCACATCATTCCACAACGACACGGGCTGAAATGAACCATAGCATCGGGGTAACCCCCTACTCTTCCGAAAAGTATGCAATGGGTTCTATGAAGTATACACGAGCCAGATGTGTACTAACACTGGACCTCCATGTTAAGTCCTTATGCGAGAATACTTGGTTCTACCAACTGAACCTTGGGCGAGGAAATACGTTTAGTGTAAAATAAGGTTATTTTTTCGGTGATGCCTCATGTTTTGCAATCTCAACAGAATATAATGTTGTGTAGTACCGTATATTTTTAAGTGTGCTTCGACTTGACATAGCCTAAATAAGTATGGAAACATTCTTTCATCTTTGTGTCACATACTCAGCCAGCAGCAAGCGCATTTCAACATGTTATAACTATAATATTAATATGGTTTTTTCATTGACATAAGCAAACAATCTAAATTCTTTTTTTTTCCAAACTGTTGTTGATCAAAAAATATATGAATTGTGAAATTGATAGGAATATTAACAAAGAACCTTTAAATTTTTAATTTTTTCATTAAGCTTGATTGATTTCGTTATCCTATGCCTTATCAAATTTAGTAGATTAGCCTGTTTTTTTAATTGTCCAGTCTACAATAGTGCGTCCACCTATATTTGTAATATCAATCAATCAATTAAATGTTCAAAATGAAATTTATATCAATTCTAAATTTAATTATGCTACGTTTTCATGAAATTATGTGTAGCATTAATGACATGCAACGGGGTACAAAATTATGTTAAAACGCATAATTATGCTAAGAATGAAACAATTCCAAACTGACGCCTCCAAAACAATATCTCAACAGCGCTATGCTATATATTTTGTTTGTATATATTTTATTCAATTTCCAGGTAGACCTATTTAATTGTTCCAATGCCTACAAGTGTAGGCCCTAATTAAAAAGAAAATAATAATAATAATCATACGGCGCTGCCCGAGTTGCAAACAGCAACGATTATAAGGATTGATCATAACTTAATTATGGAGGATTATTAGGGCTATGAAGAATGGTAATATAGATATTATTATACTACTTCAATACAATGTATTCCGTGCTTGAGAACAAGCGTTTTCTACAAAATAAGACAGGTTGTTACACCCCTGTACTGTAAATAATATTCAATAAATAAGTAAGTAAATAATGGTCCCCCCCCCCCCAAAAGAAATAGTCGTCACAACAGTCGTACAGACATGCGCTCCTGCTCCTTATTTATACTGGGACAAAATATATAACAAAAAAAGGAAGCTGTATGTTTACACATACACTACACGCAAATTCAAGGTAAAACCAGTGAATAGATTTACAGAACATGTAGGCAAACTAACAGTTGAGCACAGAGCTTCGAATAACTCGAGCAACGAACTGCCAGTAAATGACAAATATCAATACACGTTTCATCTTATACTGATTATGCGGACGTAATATGAACACCAATCTATATTCCCGCCTTATTATTACGGTTCACCCAACCTATTCTCGCCGCATTATTGTTAGCCTAATTACTGTCGCTGTAAAGGAAATTAAGTTTCATCTAACCTTCCCATCATGCTCCCTGTTTCTCGATGTAAATTGACTTGAGATTTTTTCAACGTAAATTAGCTTTTACATACTTTTTACTGATTGTTTATACTAGATATTTAATCTGTAAAGTTAAGTTGAACATAAGGTACATGCTTGATTGTGTAAACTTTAGTTACTTTATTTTTGTAATGAATACATAGACTTATTTAATAATTGTTTACTCCGGAAGAATGTGTTGCAAATTTGTGTCCCATAGGCTCTGATAATCCTGGTCACGAAATACTAAAATTAGCACGGAACTAAAATTCGTGCTACACCGGCAAAACTAATATGATTGTTTAAAGAAAGAGAATCGTCAAAGGTAACACCAAGATTTCTAACGGATGTTGAAGGATAAATTGTCCAAGAATTGAAATATAAAGAAGGGAAGTTAATTTTAGAGCGAATGTTCGTAGTGCAGAATATAATGAATTCAGTTTTTGTATTGTTAAGCATGAGCATATTAGCAGATAAACAGGATGAAATTTCAGACAGACATTTTCCAGTCGTTGCGTTATTAAGAGGGATTCAGAGGGGTAAAAATCAATGTAAATGTGTATGTCGTCAGCTTACAAATCGATTTTTCACCTTGTATACAAATTTATCTAAAATTTGCATATATTTTGAACTAAATAAGCTACAGATATGATGTTGGTGTCTAAACTCATAATTTCTATACAGGCAACAAACCAGACATATAAAAACTACTGTCACTCATTCCAGAATGGAACATAATTAAAAAATAGGTGTTTATTTGTTTTAAATTGATAATTTTCTTGATAATTTCTTGATAATTTCGGTTAGAGGAGATGTATAAAGGAAGAAAAGCAGAGGTCCTAAGATAGACCCCTGGGGAATTCAACAGTTAAGGTTCTTTGGAGCAGACTTAATATTATTTATTTCCACGCAGTGGGTACGACCAAGTAAATAAGAACGAAACCAATTAAGGGCACAGCCTGACACTCCATAATGTAAGAAACGACGATGTAGAAGAATGTTATGATCGACAGTGTCAAATGTGGACGATAGATCTAACATCACGAGGACCACAGCACGTTTACGATCAAGAGAACAGACAATATCATTATGTACTTTGGTAAGTGCAGTTTCGGTACTATGACCTACTCTATAAGCTGATTGATACGGATTTGAGAGCTGGAAATTGGAAAGATATAATGATAATTGATTAAATACGACTTTTTCAATAAGCTTAGCAAGAAAAGGAAGGTTTGAAATAGGTCTAAAATTTTGGAGCAAGCTAAAGTCGGGAGAAAGCTTCTTCAAATGGATTTAACAATAGCGGTTTTGAATATCGATGGAACAGTTCCAGACATGAGGGACTTATAAACTAAGAGAGTAAGGGGCTTGATAATAGAAGAACAGAACAATTTAAGGAGACGGGTGGGTATAAAATCTCATGAACAAAATGCAGAGGATAATGAATAGATGCATTTCTCAACAAAAGTGCAACCAACAGTATCGAAGGAGGAGAAAGAACGAGTGTACTTCAAGGGCGGATTTGTTGTTACCAAGGTGGTCAGAGCACAAGGTGTTATAGTGAATTGGTTACGTATCTTTGTAATCTTTTCACAAAAAAAAATGGTGAAAAAAGTTCAGTCAGCTGAGACATATTATTATGAGGAGAGAAAGAAACAACAGGTGTACCTTTTAAAAGATTTTTTACAACCGTAAACATTTTTCTTTTTGTCATTACAAAATTCTTCAATTCTGTTAGGTAAATGGCCTTAGACTACCTTAGTTTTCTGTTAAATGGTTTTAAATTTTTAACATATTCACGTTTGTCATTATCACATCTACTAAATACCATCGTCGTTAAATTTTACGAACAGTACGTTTCATTATTCTAAATGAACAGTTATACTAAGGTTTATTGTTCTTTTTATCCCGTATTCTAATTTCCCTAATTGTTGCAAACTCATCCAAAGCCAATTGCAATATACAGTATTACACAATGATACAGCATAGTCATCTACAGTATCTAGCGGCCCAATATCTTCCTTAAATTATCTTAAAAAGTCAACATAATAAAAGTTGTATGTTGTTATGGCGAGATAGATTATCTCGACAAGTCGACATAATAAAACATTCTATGTTGTCATGGCGAGATAGGTTATAATCTATCTCGCCATGACAACATAGAATTTTTTATTATGTCGACTTGTCAAGATAATCTATCTCACCATGACAACATATTTTTTATTATATCGATTTGTCAAGAAAATCTATCTCGCCATGACAACATACAACTTTTATTATGTCGACTTGTCAAGATAATCTATCTCGCCACGACAACATACAATTTGTATTATGTCGACTTGTCAAGATAATCTATCTCCCCATGACAATATACAACTTTTATTATGTCGATTTGTCAAGATAATCTATCTCGCCATGACAACATACAATTTTTACTATGTCGACTTGTCAAGACAATCTATCTCACCATGTCGACATGATATGTATATTATGCGGACTTGACAACATCAATTATCTTGACAAGTCGAATGGCACTTAGGTGCTTCCGCAATAATAATATAACTGAACAACTTTTTTGTTCTGTGTACAGTGGTAGTATGCTGTTTTGATTGTAACTTCTATTTTTATGATGTTGGTGTTTTTTTTTGTATACGTCCATTTTATTTTCTTTAAACTGATTTAATGAATGCAATTATAATTTTTTTTAGTTTGGATGTTGAATTTTCACACACACACACACACACACACATCAACCCCACCCACACACTCACACATATATATATATATATATGTGTGTGTGTGTGGGTGTGTGTGTGTGTGTG
>NW_022750461.1:127906-141506 GCF_011630105.1 Anneissia japonica
TAATAATCAATATATTATATAAATAAAATATAATTAATAAAACATTTTTTTATGTAATTTATTGTTCTTTAATATTTTAATATGAGCATCTTGCAATAATATTTGTCAGTGATTTTAGTGTTTTCTAGTATTTTTATCTTTTTGACGTCTTTTGACTGTATTTTTGAGTAATTTTTAAAAAATTTTACTTGTTTTATCTAATCATGTTTTAATTGATTGCAGTAAAGTTAAATTAGGATTTTTTTTTTAATCTTAACATTTTGTTATTTAGTCCTAGTGTTCCTACTAAACGTAAAAAAAATAATTTGTATAATATGGTTGAATTGCTGAGGATTCATCTCACTGGTTACACATAAATTTGCTCTAATTTAAATACATAAAAGTCAAAGTTCTACTTGCATTAGTTTTACCAAGAAAGATATTTCTAGTAAAATATTACCGTAAAAACATTTTTATATAAAAATAGCAATTATTCAATTGGTTTTTCTCTCATAACTAATGTAAAAAATGAGTAAAAAAATACGTAAACAACAACGACAGTATTTGAAACATATTAAAATAATAATGTTTTAGACAAAATACTGATAAGTTAGGGTCAAGAAAAATTAACATTTGCATGCCTTTACCTTTTACTTTAAAAATGTCTGTACATTATGGAAGATAATATGACACGAGAATGGAATATTGGACTAGGAAAAAAAAATTAAAAAGAGGCCTAAGAATCAAGTTAGGGGGAGTGGAATGTTAGAAGCAGTCAACATAGCCAGATATCATAATTAATCTGTCCTGGTCACCCTAAGCCCTGTTGACACTTGATTTTTCACCTTGTATACACATTTATCTAAAATGTGCATATATTTGGAACTAAATAAGCTACAGATATGATGTTGATGTCTAAACTCATAATTTCTATACAGGCAACAAACCAGACATATAAAAACTACTGTCACTCATGCCAGAATGGAACATAATTAAAAAATAGGTGTTTATTTGTTTTAAAATAACCGCAAAATATACTTAAAATGTGCATAAAATGAGAATATATATATAAACTCACCAAAAGTAGTTGTGTTTTGTATCGTTGGAAAGCTCATCCGATGTTGAATAATGTATTGCAGTTGACATATATCAGAAACAGTGTACCGTAGTTTTTCATATATTGTCCCATAAATTCCAATTATGGCATTATCATATTAAAATAAACTGGACCCATTTGCGTAACTCGTGAGCTCTCGGGATGGGGGCGCTCCTACTAATACCTAGCACATTACTACCAAGCCTTAAGTACCGTAACGCATGTGCTTTCTGGGCGAAGTCCGAGTCCAGATGGGCCCGAGAGGCCACTATTTATACTTACTGTAACACTGATACTCAGCACTCTCCTACAACGCCTTAACAATACTTAACCTTTTCTATGATTTCCGAAAAACTAAATAGACCAAAATATTTGGCAGATTTATTAGAAGGGGTTCTTTCAACTATGCCCCATGATGCCCCACTATGGAGGTTTGACCAGTTATGTAATGCCTGTGTGCTTTCTGTGAAAACGCTTACTTCCTCCATGTCCAAATGAGTCCCGCAAAGGCGATGGTCCCCCTAATTACTACTACCGAGCAATCTAATAATACAACGCTTTTGACAAAAATATTTTCTTTTAATTTTTTCAAAAATTTATGAGCCCCGGACAACTGCATAACTCCCCACCTTAAAATCCGCCTCCGATTTTAAACATGTCAATAAAATAAAATACATGGTTATCCATCATAGTAGGCCTATTAATAAATA
Organism: Anneissia japonica; assembly: GCF_011630105.1. Lineage (NCBI taxonomy): Eukaryota > Metazoa > Echinodermata > Crinoidea > Comatulida > Comatulidae > Anneissia > Anneissia japonica. The sequence continues at coordinate 129,692 of NW_022750461.1, forward strand.
TTATACACAGCATGTTGAAATCGATTAAAATAATGTATATAGGCCTATTAATAATTAGGATATTCGGATGATAAACTCCTGCAACATCATCAATTGGACCTTAAAGAAACATGGTCATTTTATTTGGATTGGCCTTATCATGTTTCAGAGCAACATAATTTTTGGTATCGAAGTGACACTTTATTAAAAACAATCAATGAATTTTGTTACTCAAACGTCTATATATTGATATTTTCAAGCCTATTAGATGACCTGAAGAAAAAGTGATCCAAAAGTCGTAGGCTTACTGTACAAAAAATTATGACGAAAGTAAATTTTTGTCCGTCTCTGAATTTTAATAGTGTTACAGTAATAGAGCCTATTATTAAATATTGGAATGGGACCTTATAGATTTATAACCAGGGAGCAGAGCAGCTTAGCTCAGTTGCCTAAACTGGTGGTAGGCTCTGTGTGAGCTGAAACGTGGGGATTTCTAGGTCTCCGATTCAAATCAAATCAAATCATTCTTTATTGCATCACTCAAAATGGGTTGAATTTTACAGAAGTAAAGGGTTCAAGCAGAACAATCTAAACAATCAACATGTAAACATTTTTCAACATATAGACCCACATCACAAAAACAGCAGAAGGAAACAGGTTTAAAGGGCAAAAAGGCAACCAATTATCAAATTATTATTATTATTACTATTATTATTATTATTATTATTATTATTATTATTATTATTATTATTATTATTATTATTACTGTAGTGAGATTATTAAAACATTTTTTGACATTGTCTAATAATTAAAGTCTTTTCATCCTTAACACCTCTCTAGGGGGATTACCCACCACGGAGAGCAAAAATATTTTACTGATATGCATGGTGCTCCTAACATTGTTTCGGCCCGTGACCCACGATTCGTCGTTGCACCACTGGGAGGACAATGCCTATTAATGTTATAACAAATCAGTCAGCCAATCAAATAATATATTATACAGAACGTAACATAACGGTACCATTGTTCATAGTTACAAGTATTTACTGTAGGTAGAATCATCAATAAATAGGAAAACACAACATACTGTATTTGACTTGGCCACCATGAATTAGGAGTGGCCCCTGGCCTATCCGGGGTTCATTTGGACTCGGAGGAACTAAGCATTACCCAAAAAGCGTACATATCTGGACAAACCTCCAAAGTAAAATGATGGGTCGTAGTGTTGGAATGACCCCTTCTAAAAATTCAGCCAAAGAGTGTGTTTGTGGGATTTTGTTCTATTTGATTTTTTTTAATTAAAGAAAAAGTTACCGTATTGTGAAGGCGTTTTAGTAGAGTAATAGGTAGTACAGTAGTAAGAAGGGCTCGGCCTTTGTGGCCTCTCGAGGACTCATTTGAATTGGGACTTGGCCCATAAAGCACATGCGTTATGCGCTATTAAGGCTCGATAGTAAAATGCTAGTTAGTAGTAAGAGAACCCACCCCCACCCTTCCACCCCGAGAGCTCACGAACATTATGCAACTGGGCAGGAAAAAAAATTGACGCCATTTTTATACAAGGAGTTAAATCAAGTGTCAACAGGGCTTTGGGTGACCAGGACGGATTAATTAAGATGTCTGGCTATGTGGATTGCTTCTAACATTCCACTCCCCCTAACTCATTTTTTCTAGTCTAAATTGTCCATGGGAGAAACTTGGGGCAGACCTTTGTACAGTTAATTGCAGGGAATATGTAGTCATTGTAGATTACTTTTCACAATTTATAGAGGTTTGCATGCTGCACAGCACAGCTAGTGTAGCAGCTGTCTCTTATACACATCTAGATGTGTATAAGAGACAGGTGCGGGAAGAGTTCTCAGAATCTGATGGCTTGCTTTCAACTATGCCACTGGATGCCCCACTATGGAGGTTTGACCAGTTATGTAATGCCTGTGTGCTTTCTGGGGAAACGCTTACTTCCTCCATTTCCAAATGAGTCCCAGAAAGGCGATGGGCCCCTACATACTACTACCGAGCAATCCAATAATACAACGCTTTTGACAAAATATATATTTTTAATTTTCTCAAAAATGTATGAGCCCCGGACGGCTGCATAACTACCCACCTTAAAATCCGCCTCCAACTTTAAACATGTCAATAAATAAAGAATGAAATACATGGTTATCCATCATAGTAGGCCTATTATTAAATATGCTTTCAAGTGATACCAAACTTTTGGTAAGTTTGATTTTTTTATATTTTGTGTCATGTGACTTTATATATTGGTCTATATTGCTGTAAATATGTATTATGTTATGTATTAAGTGTAATGACAATAAATGATCAGTGTATAATTCCCTTTCTATTGACACCAATCATGACCATGTTTCATGTGGTGCGTCACCCATCTTGAAATTCAAAATGGCGGCCAATGACGTTGGGAAAAAAATGGCACCTAACTTTTTTGAATTTAGCGCAGTAAGAATGATAAAATTAGTCGATAAAATTTATTTTTGCACAAAAATCTATCTGGATTACATAGAAAACTGTACTAGGAGCTTATATACTCGTTCTTATTTTATGTATATTTTAAGCATATTTTGCGATTATTTTAAAACAAATAAACACCTATTTTTTAATTATGTTCCATTCTCCAAACTACTGAGTGACAGTAGTTTTTATATGTCTAGTTTGTTGCCTGTCTAGAAAATACGAGTTTAGACACCAATATCATATCTGTGGTTTATTTAGATCCAATTTTATGCACATTTTAGATAAATTTGGCGGCCATTTTGAAAAATGGCCGCCATTTGTATACAAGGCGTAAAATCAAGTGTCAACAGGGCTTAGGTTGACCAGAAGGGATAAATTAGGATATCTGGCTATGTGGATTGCTTGTAACATTCCACTCCCCCTAACTATTTTTTTTTTCAGATTTTTTTTTCTAGTCTATATAGATGCCGAACATCAATGAGTTTTAAAAGGATTAGAGAATGTTAGAAAATTAAAACTACTATATTATTAATTAATTATATATATAATATATATATATATATATATATATATATACATATATATACATATACATCTCCATATGTTTGAAGATATCATTAAGCCTACTACAAATATTAGTTGATAGAGAACATCGTAGCTAATTTGGTGCAAGACCCCGTAGATATTTGTAAATAACTCCTTTTTCCTGGTTAAATACTATCCGCTGCTCTCTTTGTGTTTCTGTTGACAAGGGTCTCCATGAATAAGCACACACACAGTGGCTACCATGTAGACAAGATGTAAAATGAGAATGAAGCTTGTTTTGCAAAATTTGAAAGTATATGTAGACATCCACTTTATTATGTTAATTCATAATATAGACACAAGTTTGACAAATATGAAAAACAACTTTGAAAATTGAACTCAATTTTATAATTCTCATTCTTTAGATCTTTGAAAGTGATATTTTGACATAACATTATAAAATAATGAATACACAAAAAAAAATCATTTCACAAACATATAATTTGTGGTAGAACATTCAAAAGTTGATGAGGTTATAGCCATATTTCACCGTTCAAAAGTATAAAATGAAACATAATTCTAAATACGAAATTACAGGTAGTATAAGTTTAACAGTTGTACTCAACTAAATGAGCTCATTGTTTCTTTAGAAATATCTCGAGAATAATACGATAAAGCACTGAAAATTGAAAAGAACATTTTAATAAAAGAATTAAGAAAGCTCATAATGGTTTAAAAAAAATTAATCTATTGACAAATAAATAAATATATAATTAAATATATAAAAATAGCAATGTTATATTTTATCTTAATTGCTGCTATTAAAAGCTAAATGTATGTCAAAAATTATATGTTGGACCGTTAAGTTAATAGGAATTGCAGTGAAAAAATGTAATATACAAAGTAAATATGCATAATTCCTTTGAAAAGAAATTGCTAATAATAATATCATTAATTTTTGTGAAAATCATTCCTCTAATAGACCGAATCGTCGGCTCGGATCACGTGATTCATAGTGAGTATGGTTTGTTTACATCTATCGAGATCGCGAGATGACAGTGCATTGAATATGGCCTCGCCTTGTTGTTGATGTAAGTCACATCATAGATGTTGCAAATATTGGTTGGAATGCGTGTTATAATTTGGTAAATCACTTAGAAGTCTTCCAAAATAAAATTTTCAAACACTTATCAGTTTGGTTTGGTAAGGCTCCAATGGATAGTGGGAATAAAGCCTAGAAGTTTTTTCAAGGAATGATACGGTACCTTCACGATGTGCATATTGCTCCAGTGGAGTCGTCGCCGGCTTAGGTCGGTACTTTTAAAGGCCTGGGCGTAAGTCAAGAATATTATCCATGACAAATGCTTTCGCAGCATAAAAAAGAGATACAGAGATACATAGGTCTAGTCGAGGCATAACAACTCTCTCCCCGCTTCTCCGGGCCCTGGTCAAGGCTTAACACTCACAGTGCAGCCTAGGCCTATACCTCTATGTAGCCTACACTAGCAGCATTCCAGAGCCCAAAGAAAATCCACGGAGATTGCCAAAGTAATTATACATCACTATTTAAAAAAAAACAGGCCTACTGCCTTACTTTACTTTGTATAGCTGTCAAAAAACACCACAACTCTCTCAAAATACTGTGTTCAATGCGGCGCACTATGGATGTGGATGTTTACATTTAGTACCCACTATATGTCGCGTGACCAGTAATAGCTGGAGGCGCCGATTCGGTCTATTCCCAGGTATTCCAGTTGGGACCAGTTGGAAATCCCAGCTGGTCCTATTGGTTTCCAACTGGTCTAACTGGTTTTCAACTGGTCCAACTGGAAATTCAACTGGTACAACAGGAATTTCAACTGGTACAACTGGTCTCCCGAACTGGTTTAAGTGGTCCAACTGGCGTATCCAACCGGTTGAACTGGTCCAATTGGTAGTACCAACTGGTTGAACTGGTCCAACTGGTCTATTCAATATGTCCAGTGGTCCAACTGGTCTACCCAATAGGTCCAGTTGGTCCAACTGGTCTACACAGTAGGTCCAGTTGGTCCAACTGGTCTACCCAATAGGTCGAGTTGGTCCAACAGGTCTACCCAGTAGGTCCGGTTGGTCCAGCTGGTCTACCTAATAGGTCCAGTTGGCTTAACTGGTCTACCCAGTGGGTCCAAAACTGGTCTACCCAGTAGGTCCAGTTGGTCCAAAACTGGTCTACCCAATAGGTCCAGTTGGTTCAATGGTCTCGAAATATATCCAGTTGGTTTGACTGGTTTATCGAATTTTAGTAAACATTTGCAACGCTGGTATGTCACTTGTTCAACTGGGCTAATTACTCTGTCTCAATGCATTTATTTAATTGATTATATTTTGAGAATCTGCCTAATGTAGAAAATACATATTTGTTTTATCTTAATCGAATTGTGGCTTTTCTCCTGGGGGGGGGGGGACACCTCCCGACTGGGCCAATTAGTCTATCTCAATGAACTTATTTAATCGATTTCATATTTAAAATCTGCCTATGTAGAGAATACATTATTGTTTATCTTAAACAAATTGCGGTTTTCTCCCCGAAGGAGGAGGGGGGAAGGAGGAGGAGGGCCTACCTGTCCAGGGCCAATTAATGTCTCAATTTAATCGATTTTATTTTTAGAATCTGTTTAATTTTGTAGAAAATACATATTTGTTTTATCTAAAACGAATTGTGGCTTTCCACCCCGACGGGGGGTGGGGGCGGTAGACTGCAGTTTCCCTAAACTTCTCCCTACCATACACATATCCATCTAACAATGATTTGGGGTTGAGAGCAAAATAATGTTATCTATCAGACAGTTAACCTGTTACTACAGAACCAGAAAGTATCTCGAATTGCACTCAATTCTGATTGGTCACTTCAGTTGAGTACTGTGTTTTTGAATTCATGATGGTGGAGTTAAGTCAGTTTATACATTCTTGGAAGGTATTTAGCAGTATTATCCACTATGGAGGTAAGAGGTTTGTTTTATTATTCAGTTAATGTGGGTTACTACTAGGGAATGGCATTAATAGGCATGATACAGTAGTGGGTAGTGGTAGCAAGAAAGACTTGGAGAGATCTAGCCTAGGCCAGGCCTGGCATATTTGTGCATAATGCATAGACAGTTTCACACTCATGTTCTCTCTCTGTGCCAGCTATTTATCCTCAGTAAGGATATAGATAGGCTAGGCTAGCGTAGCCTTAGGGATACAGCCATGGGGCCTTTGTTGGCCTAGCTAAACTGCAGCCTCGCCTCATAGCCTGTTTAATTAGGCCGTGTTCTCATAATTATCATAATATAGGCTATCAAGTGCATGCTTTATTTAAATAAAGTTGGTGTTTAGGGGTAGGGCCTGGCCTAAACCGGGGTGGGGTTAAAAGCTAGTCTAGCAATTATTATTTGCTGAAAGTTGATGTATGTAATCACCAACAATTAATTAATATAAATGGTGACTTTTATTTCAGAATGTCTCTACTAAAGTTAAAAACTCAATCAAGTGTGGTGGTGTAGGGAAATATTTTGTTTGTTTGAAGCCTTACTGTGTCTGTGGCAGTTGAACAAACAGAAAATTACCTGCTTTCGTCAAAGGTGAATATAATGTTTTCTTTACGTTTTAAGTTTACTGGTCCTAGGTTCTGATTAGCAACATGCTCCAAATAAATGATATGTACTGTAGTTACTATAACTATATGATGACGGTTATTAAATACAGGTCTCCCTCCAATCAAAGACCACTTTTGGGACCGGGATTTTCATGGTCTTTTGCAGCTTCGGTCGCTAGTTAGAATAAGAAAAATAAGACAGTCAATTTGCGACCACAGAAAAGTGGTCTTTATTTAGAGGTGGTCTTTAATTGGGGCGGTCTTTTATTAGAGGGAGATCAGTAATCAAATGTATTGTGTACGTAATTAGGCCAATGGAACAAAAGAGCCAACTGCACTCATTGAGAGAGTAAACAAACGATATGCCCTAGTACGCAGCCAGTGTAAGATGTCCGCTGTCATTTGTATGTCCACCCACGTCCTGTACCATTGTCATGTCTGTTTTCTTAGTACGCAGCCAGTGTAAGATGCCCACTGTCATTTGTATGTCCACCCACGTCCTGTACCATTGTCATGTCTGTTTTTCTACTTGCCAAGTAAATAGCGGGCATACGTCAGTACACAAATGAACGCGGGCATTCTACACAGCTATGACGTTTCTATAAACGAGATTACACACTTTTGTTCTATTTATACCCTTTGATTTGGCCTATAAGGGACATTGAAACTGTTTTGAAAACTAAAAAAAAAAACAGGAATGGAAACTGATAATTCACTTTTGGAAAAACAAAAAACTGCTACGCCAAGGGTAGGGAAAGGGTAGAACGAGTCAGATCAGAGACGGACACTACTGCTAGAGTATATAGCAAAACAAACGTGTTGATTAACTGATACCAACAAAGTAACCAACAACAACGAACAGCAAAATGGAATAGAGCAATAAAGTCACACTCGCCGATAGAGGGCGAGTTGTGCTACTGGCGTGACTACTTTTTCTTTTCCTTTAAAACACTTTAAACACCCACAGTAGCACGCACTGATGTCTAAACTAAAACAATGTTAAACAGGCTCTCAAAGAATAGTACAAAGTGTACAGTAATAACATACGTGTACTTAAGGTACAAAGCCTAATGGAAAATCAGTTACAAGTGTACTTAAGGTACTAAAGCCTAATCTAAAATGCAGTCACTGAGCCTGGCTGGAAGATGGTGTCTTCTCTTGGGACGTCGTAAAACAGGTTCCGAATGGATAGATGAGTCTGGCTGGAGAATGTTGAAAGGTGAGGACGGCAGGTTTTTGATATCTTTGACATTGGTGATTTTCGTAGGACGAGTACCCTGTATTAGGTGAGCCCTAACTCTTCTCAGGTCTGAGCACTCATTCTGGAGAGTTAGCCAAGCTGACTTGTTAGTAAAAGGTAACCGAGCATCCCCTAAAATTACATCTCGTGTGGAAGTGCTCAGTACGACAGATTCTTCATTATGGTGAACAAAAGAACAAACCTGGCAGTTGTCAGAGTCACACATGGGTGCATTGCGACTTGCAAAATCGGAGGGTATGTTAGCTGATCCTGCCAAATGCCTAATAGATACATGATAGCGACTAGCAATGGAAAGAAAAGTAGAGACGCGCCTCGAAACTGAGAACTCCCCACGACATAACTTCTCCAAAGCCTGCACACACGGCTTACTATCAGTTAAAGCACATGCATTGTGCTTGGATTGGACAATGTACGGGCTAAAGTATTTAGTAGCTAAGGCGATAGCTAGTGCTTCTATCTCACAGGGTAACCAAGTTACTTGTCGGGCCCGTAATTTAGCACTAAAAAACCCAGCCAGTCGTGGCTTGTCATTGTTAGTAACATAGAGAGTAGCACCTAAGCCATGCTTCTTAACTGAGCCATCAGTGACTATCCACAGCTGATCGTCAGGATGGTGAAGGACGACCGTTCTGTTTGAGGAAATAGCAGACTGAGCATCTTTAAAGGCCTCACGCAAAGAAGTAGACCAAACCAAAACATCTTGTGATTGACGTCCGGAAACAGCATCGTCCAGTGGGGCAAGGAATGAAGGAATCACTCGAGCCAGAACCTTATAAGCACCAATGAAGGACCTAAGACCCTTAACGTTTTTAGGAGGTAGCACGAAGCTAAGGTTGACACCCGATGTGGACTTGCGCGAATACTCCCTTGAGACCATATCCATCCGAGGATGGTAGTAGAATTAGGACAGTCTTAGCTGCAGATAAGCTGAGTCCGGACTCATACATGGCCTGCAGGAGGCGGTGCCAATTGTGTAGTAGTTCTTCATGGGAGTTGCATCCACAATACAGCTCATCAGCAAGTTTGGCGACAACTCCTTCCTTGAGTAAATCAACCAGAACTCGACAGGTAAGCTCCTCAAGGGCAGTCTCGGACCCTGGCATGCCCATAGCACAACGCGCATAAACTCTGACACCTTTAAATGGAGTGGCAACGCCACAGTACTTCATTGACGCACGGGACAGAGGGATCTGATAAAATGCCTTTGTGAGATTTGTTAACTCTGTCTAGCGATATGACGCAAGACAGAATTAACATCTGGCATAAGAGATGGTTGGGGTTTTGCGTACCGTCCAACCTCTGAAAATGCGGTGACAAGGCGAAACCCACCACTAGCTTTCTTAACTAAAAAAGAAGGGTTATTATATTCCACATTAATGTTAACATCCTCGGGGCGAACAAAAACACCCAGACGTTCAAGCTCATCAAACGTGTCTTGTAGCGCAACCAGTTTGTCGCGCGAGTACTGGGGTTGAACAGGACCCATGTTAACAACAGCCTGGAAGGGACCAACATTACCATTATAGCCTTTTATCATGGGACCAAAGATGCTATCATACTCTTGATTAAGAGACTGAAACTTACACCTAACGTCTAGTGGTAAAATGCCATTTGGATCTAACAAAACCTTGTCACAGTGCGGAAGCAATGGCTGCGACACGGATGGTTGTGTTTTTTGTACGCTATTGTCTGATGGAGGAACATAGATAGGTCTAACTTGACACAAATGTTCGTGGCGTCGGACTACCTGCGGAAGGTTGGTAAAGTTAGGGATGCGAACCCTGCCAGCTACGCTGGACACAACAACAAAACCGGGCCAAGCTTTCAGCTCATTACCTGGTTATGTATGGGGTTCAAGCGCAAAGCCTGAGTCTGGAAAAGCAAGATCAGTTGTTAAAGCTACTTCGATGTACTCGCCTGGCCATACAGTTGATGTGGACAGTGGTGCACGCAGGACTTGCGCACGACGCACAGTAAGATCTGAAGGGTGTTTGAAAGAGCCATAATGGTAGATGTCATCGCCTACGATAACCTGACGCTTAGAAGGGCGAATGGACACATCATTAATCTCCATAAAGGGAGTCCCGCCCAACACATCAACATCTAGCTTCTCGAGGACAAGGCCTTCGAAAAGCAAATTTCCCATTCTGTGAAAACTGAGAAATTTCCCCAACTACCTTAAGAGGGGACGAGCCATCAGCCTGATGTGCACCCTGGGAAGACTCCTTAATAACTACCCCTAAGACAGTAGCTGCAGAAAGGGAAATCATGTTGCCGGTGGCACCACTATCAGTAGTGATACGTGCGGTATGATGGTCATGGAATACGTCAATGTATGGGGACTGGCGTACCTGGACACGCATGGTGGTGACAGGAGGCATTTGGTTAATTGGCACTGAATCAATGTTTTCATCACTGTCATCATCGGCGATAACCTGAATAGGTTTAATTGTGTACCTGCGATCAGATTCAGGCAGAAAGGGACACTCACTCAGGAAGAGTTGGTCGAAGGGCGACCACCCTGTTTGCATAGGGGGCATGATTTACAAGTCTGTACTCGGGACTTAAGAGATGGCTGAATACTTGGTGGAGGAACTGATGTAGAGAACGACATGCAAGGACGAGAGGCAGCTGCACGCATTACGCGAGCGTCCTCTGAAGAGCGAATTTCCTCCTAGAGGGAGTCTAATGCCTGAGAGATTTCCGGTTTAATGGACGCCAAAGTGCGAGCACGCAACTCGGTACCATACCGCTGTTTAACCAGACGGGGTAAGTCTTTATGGATGAGGGAGAGCCATGTGAGAACGATCATATTTTCAAGAGAAGGAGATAATTCTTCATCCTCGGTGATCGGTTCACCATGATGTGAAATTCCACCATAACGACGCAACAAATTATCATCAATAAACGCGATAAGGCGTTGATACAAATCCTCAGGGGCGTTCATCTGGTTCTAAAGATATATTAGCCAAGTCGATAAAGTGGGCACCGGTGGACTGAAAACCATAGTGAAGACGGATCATTTGCCAAATGTGGGGGAGAGAAGTAGAAGGACTAATAGTGGTATTTCGCGATATGACTGGACAGTAATTCGCAATCTGTCCTAGCATAAGCTCTAGCATGCTTAGCTTTTGTTGAGCCGTACGGCGACGGTCGTTGGGAATGTCATTCCCATCGTCTAGAAAATCACGCATGGGAGCAGCTCAAGTGTGTGACCTTCATGTACTACCAGCAGTCAGAAATCTAGCAAAATTCGGATCTAATGACAAGGTGTATTGGACACTGTGGTTTCGAAGATATAAAATAACTAGCACGCCCTCATTTCTGAACCGGCGCGCGTGGAGTACATAAACGCGCAACAGTAACAGAACAAACCGCATTTAAAACCCCGGTAGTCAAAAATAGAAATATACGTCATATTGACTAGCCAATAACGGCAAATAACAAGGTGTTTTGGCGAAAAAATGAGGAATATTCATTAGATGACGAGTTCAACTTCCTTGTTTATCGCTGTAATGTTCGTTGACCCGATGAGGAAGGTGAAGAGAGGTTTTTCGAAATTTGATGCAAATAACCGTTATTTTTCATGTTTTTTAGATAAAAAAAGGTATGTATTACGTCTTTCATCGTATCTTTGTTCATAATAATACTACATGAAAGTCGTTGGTGTATGTTTGATTCTCAGTTATAAACGAAATCAATAATGACAACACCATGAATAGTTGTTGGCTTAATTTTTCTTTTTATGAAGACGATGTTAGGCCATGTGTACGCAGGCTGGCATCTCACATGGGTGGTGTTGTTAGTGAAAACACATGTGCGTACTGTACGTTTGCATGGCTTTTAATGCTTTAATGGCCTTGTTTATATCCGTTGTAGGCATACTTTATTAAAAAACACACACATAGATATATTAAATAATGCAACTATAATTTATTTCATTCCTTGTTTGCTGGGGTGGG
>NW_022750461.1:148257-154758 GCF_011630105.1 Anneissia japonica
TGTACTGTATTATTGAGTGTTTTCTATTACATAGTCACACCTTTAGTGCACATAAGGTACATGTAAGGCCAAAAGAATTTCACTGGGGTTATTTTTTATTGGTTTACCATATATTTCTTTATTATAAAAATCTCATTTGATATTTTACGTCAGCCTGAATTTGTTCTAATTTTGTTAATTTTAAAGCAATTTCAGCCTCATTGTTCTTATAGAATGTGTTAATAAACTCCAGGATATGACCTTAATTAAAAAATTTAAAATTGTGATGTTTTTAAATAAAAAATAATTTATTTTCATTTTTCAAATTGTGCCTGAATACTGAGTCAATGCTAGACAAGCAAGACAATGAATTGGTGAGTAAAATAGTTTATTATAACTCATTACTCATTTTACACATACATTTTTTTTATTAATCACTCTTCAATTTTTCTTTTCTTTGACAATGATGATATCTCATTTTGTATGTCTGGTGATGTGAACAACAGGTGGGATTTCATAACGGACATAATTTGGTCGAGATGACTTCGTAATCCATATACAGATCTTTTACGGCGATTGAATTCTGCATGTATTAGTTCGCCACCCTGCTCAGACAGCAAGCCAAGACCAACCTTCCACTTCCTCATGAATTCAATTGAATGATGTTCCAGCATATGTAGCTTTGGTTGCTTAACATTGGTTGCAACTTTTCGATACTCTCTTGAAAAATCTGTGATTGCTGACTCTGGGTAAAAAAAAATGCACATATAATTTGGAAAACACTTTAATAGTTATTATTTTTTTTGAATGCAAAATGTGAATTTGTTTGTTACCATATTCTCTCAGTTCAGTTGGATTAACAGGTCGTGTGTGGTTTATAACCGTGTGTACCTTAGCAACTGTTTCAAAAACTGGTGTGTGCTTCTTTTTTATTTTTTCTAACGCTGTGTTTAGAATTTTTGCTGAGCTGATCGGGCATTCTTCTAGCTCATTTTTAAGGGCAGAGTTCATACCAGTCATCAATTTGTCAATGTTGTTAATCTAAAAAATTTAAAAAAAAAATAATGAAATAAAAAAAAATTGTTTTCAATTACAAAAATAATGTAGTTATTGATACGGTACAGTACTTACCTTGCAGGCTTCGTGAACATGATTTCCAACGAAGCTTTTCCCATGATATTGTTGTCTTGGTATTTTATTAGCATGCAAAACATCATTCATACTTGTTGCCAAGGGGCCACTTGCGAATTTCAGCTCTTGATCTATATGATTTTCCTGGATTTGTTAAAAAATGGGATGAAAAAAATAGTAAAAGTTTACAAACAATATAATAGAGGGATGCCATTATTGTCATTATTATTATTATTATTGTTATTATTATTATTATTAATATTAAATAATAAGAAAACAATTTCTTGTTACTATTATACTGTATGTTTAATAATATAATTTAGCTTACCAAGTCTTTCACCTTCTGTTCTTTTACAGCAATTTCGTAGCAGATGTCTGCTACTTTGTTGGACATTACATCACTATTAGCAAGGATTGATAACGGGAGTTCATCCGCATCTGCTCAATAGCGTCATTCAAGGATTTGATTTCAGTAATACTGTTGTTTCTAATTGTGGCGGCCTCTGAAATAGCTGTTTCGAAGTCTGTCAATTCATGATCACCTGAAAAAGAATACAAATCTATCTAAGTACAGTATTTTGGAATGCATACTATTCTCAAGGAGTGTACATAACATGTTTGAAAACATACTTACTAGTTTGATCAAGAGTCCTCTGCCGCAAATAAAATATTTGACAGTCAATATCGTGGACATCTCTTTCTAAAATATCGAACAGTTTCTTAAATATCCCAAGTGAGATATGTAGCGAAGGTATTGAAACCTGTAAAAATATATGTTATTAGTGTCAGAATTAGAAAAGTACTTGTTGATCCAGGTAAGCATCTGTAATGTTTTAAAAATTTAATTGTTAAAAAGTGACCACTAATAATAAGTTATTTTTACTAACCTTGTCTAACTTCAACAATATAATATACAAGTTGTTTTTAGAAAGAGTTGCCAGTAATTATATTTTTTTTTTCTTTTTTGTATACTAACCTTATCTAACTCAATGTTGAGCATAGGTTTTCTGACTACACTATGGGAGACCAATTTGCTCTTTGCTGGGTCACTACCATTCCGAACAAATTCCTCAAAGTCATCATTGTAGCTGTCCAAGGTCCTTTTAGAACAATTTCCTCTACCATCTTTTATTCCTTGCTGAGTTATCAAGCAGTATATACAGGAATACTTGCCTTTAAAAATGTACAGTATATTACAATATTTAAGAATTAAAATATTTGTTATTACTATGTTCTATTTATAAATAATAATTATTATTACCTTGTAAAATACAAATTAAATAATTATTACCGTTAGATCCAATGAGTCCATAAACACGAGACAAGAACTCATAATCCCCGAAGAAAAACAATCGTAACGTGTGACTCCTGGAAAAATAATTTTTAATTGTAAAATTTAAACGTAATTATACACAATATTGATAAAATGTAAGTAATGTAATGTTCTGTTTTCAATTTTCAAATCATAAAAATAGATAAGCTTACTTGTTTGTCCTTTCTGAATGCCACACACTCCCTTCTATTTCCATAACTTCATCCATAATAAGGGCCAGACCTTTTTGAAGGTTTACGGTGAAGTCTGGGGCTTGAAATACTAGCACCACAATTACATTTCCAGTGAATTTGGTTTGGGAAGACAGCACAATTGAATTTCAAACTTTGTTGTATCCCCATCCTTGTCGCCACCAAACTTTATCAAGATATCCCCTTCACTGAAACTAAGCAAGTTTTCATCAGACCTAAAATAGAAAAAGTGATTTAATACCATTAATTACTACACTGTAGAGATTGAGTGTGTATTGGGTTGAAAAATAATGCAAAATTTGAATGACTAAAATTTATAATATATAAAAAATATTGAATGCTATTACACTACTGTAGGCTACAGTACAGTCTATAGTTCAATTTTAATTAAATTTTATTTTACTGTACACAATAATTTTTGAATTTTATATGTACATAATAATTATTATACATGATATATTATTTATGTATCAATTAACTAATGTATAAGAAAGTACATGCTCCAAGTATTGAAATGCTGCCAACATGTTGGTATTCAATATTTGAACATGAATTATGTCATGTGAGGACTGTATCAATAGTAATACAAATCTCAATGGCAATATAGTACACACTTTAATACTCATTTGTATGTTAGAAAGCAGGGCAATTTTTAATCATAGTTACATTAATTTTCATAAGGGCTCAGGCACTTTTTCATGCAAACAGTCTTGCAAATAGCATGAAACTCAACATACATGTCGTATTTGTCAAGGTATTCGAAAATGAATTTCTTGATGTTTCTCATTCTAACAACTGGCACTTTTTCCAGCAGCAGACCTCCAATAGAGTTTGCCCCCTCTTTCTTAATGAACATGTACTCTTTTGACTTAACAAGGTAGTCTGAGATAATATCATCTTGGCAGGCCCTCATCTTTTTTTCTGAGGCCAAAATTCCTGGACAAAATCTGTAATAAAAAGGAAGAAATTTATAATCGATTAACGTTTAATGCTTGTAAAGTTTATATTATGTCAACAATTAATGAAAACAACTACACAGTATGACAAACCTCCTTAAATTACGCTGCTGATTCCAGTTGATGCGGCACGCGTTCATAATTGCCAGGCACCTTTTGGCATCCATTGTCTGAATTTTCTCCTGGTTCACTACGACTGTTGGTTTTTTTGACTTGGCTACTACCTCCAGTGGCTAAAGTAATAACAGTACCATATTACTGATGATACAATTTCTAATTTAAGCTTATTGTTGAACTAACAAATACTGCAATACTGTAACTGAAATTAAATTTTTTTAAATATCTTTCATTTTTTTAATTTCATTTCACTTTTACTGTAGTATTGCAGGTAAATTGTATGTAACTTTAAACCAAATACTTACTCTTCCTTTGGTCTTTATTGTCATTGTTCAAATCTTTGTACACAATACTGTGTGCAAGTCCTGTTAGTTCAGGGGGGCAAACATCGCTTTTGGATGCAGTATTTTCTATCTCCTTCACTGCATTTTTGATAGAAAGGAAAGCTCTTTCTCTGCTGGTCATGCAAATATGTCGTTTAGTTTCATGTAGCTTAAGATTTGCTGCACATGTATTGCACTTTAATTGGACGTTTATTAATGCATTTACTACAACAAGTGGTGGTATGTCAGTTATGTTTTGTGCATTGAGATCAGCATTACACATAATGCAATGTACTGTTTGGCGCTCAATTGCTTTGAAAGCTTGGGTTAAGCAAAATTTGCAATAGAAGTGGTTGCATTTAGTGGCAACACTTTCAATTGACATAACTTTGTTGCAAATGTTACATTTGTATATTGTTGAAAGGTTGTCATCTGCTAATTGAAATCCATCACTTAATGTTGTGTAAGATATGCAAGACTCATTGACAAACTGTCCAATTTCACTTCTATTTTTGTTTATCACGCTTTTCGTTTTTTGTCTGCGGCCAGTTTTTAATTGTTCTTTTAATAAATAACATGTGACGCATTTAATGTGGTGCTTTCTAAAATTGAATGATGGTTTGCTGGTTTGTCCAAGACACCCTTTTGAATGGCATGTGTTGCAAATATAGTGTGGGTGTACATCATCTTTTTCTTCTGTTATGTTAACTGAAAATAATTTAATCAGGTTCCTTTCAAAATTGTTCACTTTGTACTTTTGTTCCTTTCCAGTTTCTCTAAACTTTTTACCACAAATGCGGCATAGACTGCAAAGTGCACGTTTATGAAATTCCATTACTGCAGACCTGTATTTGATTAAAAAAAATAAGTACAGTATGTTTATATTTAGTAGACCTGTCATGAACCTTTTCATATTGTTCTAGTTTAACTATTTAATTAACAAATTAATGAATTAGCACATAGGTATTTCATTATTATTGTACACCGTAATTAGAAATAAGCTCTACTGTATTTTGTATGTGAAATTTTAAAAATGAAATAAATGGTACACATCATAGTACCTCGAACCTGAATACTTGGATGCATGTTGCTTTGTTGGTAACAATGTTAATTAAACAAATGCTAATTAAAAAAGTACCATTAATTTAATTTAAAAATTGTATGTTTATAGGTAAAGTACTGAAGGTCTAGTCCCTAGGCCATATAGAAGCGCGCCTAACTGTTGATCGGAGCTAGGCCTAGGGCCTAGGCCTATAATAATTCACAGTTTAACACCATTTGGAGGTGTATGTTAATCTAAACGTTAATAAAAATCTAACCATCAACTATTGGTAAAACCTAGTAAAAATAAACAATGGATAATTCATAATAAAGAATGCATTGATGAAATTTCTGTAGTATTATAAATGTAAAGATAAACAGTGAAAACTTACGATGATTTTGCAGACAATTATTTTGTTTACATCAAAGATCTTATAAACACAAGATAGCGTTCTCCGCCATTTACGCGTGCAAATTCTGTAATAAGGCATGAATGGCGCCCTCTTGCTAAATTGGAAACTTTTGACCCTTGACTGCTCTGACCATACCGTCACCGCGCGACTTTTTACCTTGGGTATCAATCCTGTGAACAGCAGAACAGGAACCATTTCAGATCCATGGCAACAGATAGGACGCCCTCTTCCAAAACTGATTACTTTTCTCTTTGGATAATAGCGCATGAATGGCGCCCTTTTGCTAAATTGGAAAATTTTGAACCTTGACCGACGCTTCTATTTGTTACGCGTAAATCGCGGAGAACGCTATCTTGTGCTTATAAGATCTTTAGTTTACATCCAGTTTGAATTGGTGGCGCTGTTCAATATTTATTACGAATTTTCCTCAAAAATAAAACTGATAAAAAATCGTATTCTAAATGGTTTATTTGTTTTTCACTGTCCAATTCAATTATATAAACGTATTTCAATCCAGTGCATGTTTTTAACACTTTCAACTCAGTGTATTTTCGTAGAAAACACTGTCGAACTATGAGGTGGTATATCGGACTGGTAGCCGTAGCAAGGGAATTCGAACTTCGCGCAGAGGTCTCTCTGAGTCAGCGTCGTCTGCTATTAAAGGATAGCAAAAGAAAATTGAGGGCGCGCTACTTCCTTAAGCCGTAACGCATTAGTAGAAACTGCCGTGTGGAGGTTCTGTCTCCAATTATCAAAGGAATTGATAGTTTCTGATTTGGTAAGGCTCAACTGTTTCGGAGCTCGTTGTAAAGCCATAATAAAATAAGTAGCGTTACCAGCTGTACGTTTACAACAACCGTCTGCACGCTTGGGGCAAAAGACCTGACCAGTATGGGGTGCCATACGCAGCAAAAGTCCATGTTAAAATCAAAATGTAATTGCAAAATTCAATGTCTGATTTATCAAAACGTAGGCGTAAATTTCTCAAAATGTAGATCTAGTTTCCCAAAATGAAGT
>NW_022750461.1:155444-157519 GCF_011630105.1 Anneissia japonica
TTATATATAAATCATCAAAGAAAGGTAAATACAGTGTTCGATAAAAGGACATAATAATACCTCGTGTAGCATAGCTCTCAACGAATGTAGTCCTGTAAATAAATGAATAAAGAAATTGTGTAATAAAATGCCTCTGGCGGGACTCGAACCCGATGTATTATTATGTCCTTTATTCGAACACAGTATTTACTTTTCTTTGATGATTTATATATAATTTAGTGGCCCTTGGAGCAAATTTTAAGAATAGGCCCCTCTAGACGCTCGGAAATGGCACTCTCGGACGGTAAAAATGCTTTTTCAAAGCAGTGTTTCTCTACAAAATTATTGATTTCCTCCCGACGCAGTTATGCTCCCTCGTATGCTCCTCCTCTCTTAGACACCCCTGGGGCGGATGAAGGGTTTGGCGGTAGGGGGTGCGTGAGGGTCCACCTCACTGCCCCCACCTTGGTTGGGGCTGAGGGAATAGACAATTTTGAGAATAGGGACCTCTCAGGCGTTGATCCAGAGTTTTCGAGAGCTCGGTTTCCAAGAATCGCTCACCCTATCGCCGACAGTCGTGTCAGTTGTGGTTCACAGACGAATCGGGATACCTTTCCGATGGCGCAAGGCAGGTAGCAACGCACCCTGATTCGTCTCCGTCTGCATCGCATTCGGAAAAGTTGAACCAGGTTCAACCTTCCTGATAACTGTCGGCAACTGTCGCCGATAGGGTGAGCGATGTGTTCCCTGAGTGGGCGGGGTCATGGGAGGAAAACCTAATGTTTGCTTGTTGGAAGATTATTTTAGACGTGTGGGGGGGGGGAGTGCAGTTAGTCTTGGGGTTCTTGGGGTGCTGAGAAATGCACTTACGTGCATTACGAGACTTGAATGAATACACACTGAATTAATAGATTTCCCTCATTTTAGCATGAACAATTAATAATTGCGATGATGATGATGATGATGATGATGATGATGATGATGATGATGATGATGATGATGATGATGATGATGATGATGATGATAATGTGATGAGGGAGAAGGTACTGTAGCAGGTGACGACAGGCTCCTGTGCAAGCTTAATTAACAGGCCCTTCGATATGAGTGTCAACCGAGGGTCGTATCCCGAGTTCGTCATCACATTTTCAATGCACACAATAGGACAACAGTAATTATCTATAAGTTATATAATCAGTACATTCTCGACTTTCATGAAAATATACATCTAAAAAATTACGTTATAGGCATGCTCGGAAGCGGAAATTTTAACCTAGAAGTTTGATATAGGCCCTATGTTTCATGTTGTTTGTTGAATGGTCTTTAGTGATATTATATTCTAATATGACCACAACATAAGGAAGAACACTTTGTCACCTACAAAGTTCAGACCCGTATACATTTATATTTCCTTAGGCCTAAATCATAAGGAAGTCCGCTCTATGTCCAAATTTCAGGAAATTAGACGTTTTATGCATGCACTGACGTGGGAATTTTGTTTTATGTTGTTTGCTGAATGGTCTCCTTTAAAAATATAAGTCTAATATGACCACAACACAAGGAAGTTCATTCGTTAAATGTTTAGTAGATATTACAGAGAATTATGATTGTTTATCAAAATCATTATATAAAGGGTCGATGGCCGGCGGATTTTAGCCCGAGAACGCGTAGGCGTTACTCCATGCTGAGCATGGATAGCTGTTCTATAGCTGGGTACTACATTCCGGCTAAAAAAAAACTCTGTCTTTAGGTCTCCGCCTTTTGGCCTTTTTTTTGCGTCGGGGATAATAGCGTTGTGTTCGTTGACAATCAATAGAAAATTCAGAATTAGTGAGTGGTAAAATAATCGAGCTCTCCTTTCGCCCTCTGCTGGATCCGTCACTGAACTCATGAGTACACTTCCTTTTTTCCCTCTTTCTTTCTTTCTTCCCTTTAACTCTTCTATTTTTTTTCCGCGTGACTGACAGGGGTAGGGGGAACGGGCCCCCGTGGCCCCCCGCTGGATCCGCGCCTGAACCTACCTAGGCATATAGGTTGGCAAATCAGACAAACTATGCTTAGCCCAAATAGCCTTCAATTAAATAAAATTATACAAACTG